>NC_133136.1:90777650-91011075 GCF_048418815.1 Hemitrygon akajei | reverse complement strand
GACTCTCAAAGACCAGGAATCTGGATAAATGACCAGGACTGGATAGAGGTTATTCAGTTTATTCAGTGAATGAGGTAAGACTGTAGATTGCTGGGGCTTTTACAGGGATCTTTGTAGTCGATTTTAATTACACATGTTGCAGCAGAGAACAACAGATGAGCTAATATTGTTCGCCCAGTTAATAAGCGCTATAGTGACAAACTAGGAAACTACATAGGTGACACAAAAATTTGGTGGAGTTGTCGATAGTGAGGAAGATTGCCAAAGCATTCGCAGAACATAGACCAGCTGGAAATGTGGGCAGAGGAATGGCATATGACGTGGTGTACTCTAGGACTTGAAACTGTAGAGTTTTGTTTTTCAGAATCTCTCTCCCTATTGGAATACCAAGAATGACAGTAATGCCAGTGACATGCTCGGCCTCAGGATGTGGTAGATCAGGGAGTCGGTCAGTGTCCCCTATAAATTCACATGATGGACATGCACCAACTGTAGCTCGGCTCATCTAGAACAGTGAGACCAGATCCTTTAGTGAGATGGTCACACCCAAGGTGAAGGATGCTGATAAGTTTTGTAACCACCAGGAGAGACAAGAGAAAGAGTCGCACAGTGCAGGGTCCCCGGTGGCTGCCTCCCTGACAACACGTACACCTTTTGAATACTGATGACCTCTCTGGCACACCAGCAGCAGCCAGGCTGCTGGCACTGACAGTGTCTCAGATGCCCAGAAGGGAAGAATGGGATCAGTCTGAACAGTATTTGAGAGAGGACTGAAGATTCTGTGGCTGTAAAAGAGATCCCAGGATGGTGTGTTGCCTCTTGAATATCAGGGTCATGAACGATTCAGAGCGGTTGCAGAAAATTCTCAAATGCTCGTGCTGCATATAACTTGTTAAAAAGAGAATTGAAGATGTACACAGTCAATAGAGGGAATTAGGAAAGAACTTAAAAAGCACAAATTTAAAAATAATAATATATGGATAACAGTCATTGACAAATATGTGTGTGGATAGAAATAGAACGACGATTCAGATGAATATTTGTCTGAGGGTCTGAGGCATGGGGCATGATTGAAGTTCTTGGATCACCAGAAGCCATGGATGACCGCGGAGGTGTGTGCTCTGCTGAGGACCCACGACTCCGCCTTCAGAGCAGGTGACAAGGAAGCCCTAACAACAGCAAGGGCCAAACTGCCCCGAGCCATCAGAGAGGCAAAGCGTGCACACGCCCAGCGAATCCACAGCCACTTCCAGGACAGCAGCAGCACACGGCACATGTGGATGGGCATCCAGGACATCACCAATTACAGGACAACATCACCTGACTGTGCAGGTGATGCCTCCTTCCCAGATTCGCTGAATAACTTCTATCCCGTTTTGAGGCGGAAAATGACGTGGCGGCGAGGAAGTCCACCCCTCCTACAAATGACCAGGTGCTGTGTCTCTCCGTGGCCAATGTGCGAGGAACCCTGTGCAGGGTCAACCCACGAAAGGCTGCTGGACCAGACAACATTCCTGGTAGAGTGCTCAGAGTATGTGCAGACTAGCTAGCAGATGTTCTCACTGACATCTTCAACATCTCTCTGAGCAGCGCCACCGTTCCAACCTGCTTCAAGGCTGCCACCATCGTCCCCGTGCTGAAGAAGTCTTCAGTGTCCTGCCTAAATGACTACCGTCCTGTTACACTCACATCCATCATCATGAAGTGCTTCAAGAAGCTCGTCATGAGGCATATAAGACCCTGCTTCCCCCCTCACTCTACCCCCTGCAGCTTGCGTACCGTCTGAACCGCTCAACAGATGATGTCATTGCCATCATCCTCCACCTGGCCCTAACCCACCTGGACAAAAAAGACACATATGTTCGGATGCTGTTCATAGACTTCAGTTCAGCATTCAACACAATTATCCCTCAAAAACTGGTTGGAAAGCTGAGGCTACTGGGCCTGATCACCTCCCTCTACAACTAGATCCTAGTCTTCCTGACTGGGAGACCTCAGTCAGTCCAGATCGTGAGCAGCATCTCCAACACCATCACACTGAGCACGGGGGGCCCCCCAGGGCCGTGTGCACAGTCCACTGCTGTTCACTCTGCTGACCCACAACTGTGCTGCAACACACAGCTCGAACCACATCATCAAGTTTGCCGATGACACAACCGTGGTGGGTCTCATCAGCAAGAATGACAAGTCAGCTTACAGAGAAGAGGTGCAGCAGCTAACGGACTAGTGCAGAGCCAACAACCAGTCTCTGAATGTGAACAAAACAAAAGAGATGGTTGTTGACTTCAGGTGGGCACAGAGCGACCACTCCCCACTGAACATCGACGGTTCCTCGGTAGAGATCGTTAAGAACACCAAATTTCTTGGTGTTCACCTGACGGAGAATTTCACCTGGTCCCTCAACACCAGCTCCATAACAAAGAAAGCCCAGCAGCGTCTCTAATTTCTGCAGAGTCCATCTCCCGCTCCCCCATCCTCATCACATTCTACAGGGGTTGTATTGAGAGCATCCTGAGCAGCTGCATCACTGCCTGGTTCGGAAATGGTACCATCTCGGATCACAAGACCCTGCAGCAGATAGTGTGTCAGCTGAGAAGATCATCAGGTCTCTCTTCCCGCCATCACAGACACTTACACTACACGCTGCATCGGCAAAGGAAACAGCATTATGAAGGACCCCATGCACCCCTCATACAATTTCTTCTCCCTCCTGCCATCTGGGAAAAGGCACCAAAGCATTCGGGCTCTCATGACCAGACTATGTAACAGTTTCTTCCCCCAAGCCATCAGACTCTTCAATACCCAGCGCCTGGCCTGACACCTCGCCCTATTGTCCTGCTTATTATTTATTGTAATGCCTGCACTCTTTTGTGCACTTTATGCAGTCCGGGGTTGGTCTGTAGTCTAGTGTAGTTGTTGTGTGTTTTTTTTTCTCTGTTTTTTTTTTACGTAGTTCAGTCTAGATTTTGTAATGTGTCATGTAACACCATGGTCCTGAAAAACATCTCATTTTTAACTATGTACTGTACCAGCAGTTTTAGTTGAAATGACAATAAAAGTGACTTGACTTGACTTGACTTGACACTGCAATTTCTTCTGTGATAGGGAGATTTGGACACCAAGAGATGGATTGCTCCTGAACTGGAAGGGGGCCCAATATCCTGTAGATTTGCGAGTGTTGCTCAGAATAGTGTAAATGGGAGTGGCGGTCAGTGTGACCCTGAGCAGGAGATAATATTTTGCCAATGACAGCAAATTTAGTCAACAGGATAGACAAGAGCACAGACAAAGGATAGGATAGACAATTGGTTTAAACTGCATTTGCTTCAGGGTTAGAGGCTTGAGCGGTCAGGTGGATGAACTCAGGTGTGACTGACTCTGGGATCCCTTTCTTTTATGTAGAGGTCAATGATTTGGGTGACAGAATTAATAGATTTGTGGTGACGTTTGCAGACAATTCAAAGATAGTTCTGCAAGTAGTGTTGAGAAAGCAGGGAATCTGCTGAAGGACAGACAGATTGGGAGAATGGGCAAAGAAATGTAAGATGGGATATAGCAGTAATGATGAAGACTACTTTCCAAGCAGGTTAAAATACTCAAAAACTAGAGATGCAAAGGGACTTGGGAGTCCTTCAGTAGGAAGTGTAACTTGCAGTATGAGTCGGTGATAAGGATGACAAATCAAACATTAGCATTCATTTCAAGAGGGCAAGTGCACCAATGTAAAATGTTACACTGAGGTTTCCAAGTCATTGGTCAGCCCGCACTTGCAGTACTATGAGTGGTTGCGTGCCCCTTATCTGATAAAAAAAAAGATTTCTTGGCAACGGAGAGGGGCCAAATAAGATTTATGAGCTTTATTGGAGAAATTAAAGTGTTAATGTTTGACAAGTAATTAGTGGCTGTAGGCCTTTACTCAATGGAGTTGAAAAGAATTCGGTGGAACTCATGGAAACCTATTGAATATTGAAAGACATATATAATCGATGTGGAGAGGATGTTTCCTATAGTGGAGGTGTCGAAGACCAGAATGCACAGTTGAAGAACAGAGGCATATCCATCTAGAACAGAAATAAAGAGGAATTGCTTACAAAGTTGTTAGTGAAACTTGAATTCATTGCCACAGACCATTGCGGAGGCCCAGGCATTCTGTCATGGTCTGGTCCGTGAAATCCGCATTCTGGTTCACGGTCCGGTTCACGGTCCGGTCCACGTTCCTTATTCCAGGTTTTCCGGGTTTCCCCAGTTTCTGTTGAGGTAGATGATTCTTGTTTGGGCTGGCCTCATAAATAGCTTCAGGATTCAGCCTCTGGCAGCTGGATTGTTCCTGTCGAAACCCCTTGTCTGCATTCCTTCTCTTCACCTTCCTGCCTGGAGCCTCGCCTTGCCTTGCCTCGCCCTGCCACTGCCTGGAGCCTCGCCTTGTCTCTGCCTGGAGTCTCGCCTTGCCTCTGCCTGGAGCTTCGCCTTGCCTTGCCTCTGCCTGGAGCCTAGCCTCGCCTTGCCTCTGCCTGGAGCCTTGCCTCACCTTGCCTGTGTCTAGAGCCTTGCCTGTGTCTGGAGCCTTGCCTGTTTCTGGAGTCTTGCCTGTGTCTGGAGCCTTGCCTCGCCTTGCCTGTGTCTGGAGCCTTGCTTCGCCTTGCCTGTGTCTGAAGCCTCGCCCTGTTTGGAACTGTCTGTCTGTGTTCACGCCTTCGCTAGGTAGGTCCGGTCGTTTTGCCGCTATCTAGCGTTGGGAACTGCCTCATCATGTTCTGTGTAATGAGTCCCAACCCTACGTCCTGTACTCAAGGAGGGGTCCCGGCTCGGTGTTCCATGTTCCTATCTCTTCCTTGACCAGGGCTCTGCCTCGACCAAGAGTTTGCGTTCCTGTCTCTCCCTCGACCAAGAGTTTGCGTTCCTGTCTCTTCCTCGACCAAGTCAAGGCTTCGGGGTCTCGTCCAGTTCTAGTCACATCCAAGGTCCTTGTCCTGTCCTAGCCACTGCTTTGTGTTCTTGTCTTGTCATGTGCCTTGTCCAGCTCAGGAGTACCTTGCCCAGCCCAGTGCTGGGATTCCCTTGTCCTGTGCTGGGGTTCCCTTGTCCTGTTCATGAGTCTCACGTTCAGTCCTGTTGCCTCTCCTCATCCTATAACCTTGTCATGTCCTCACCTAGTTCTGGGGTCCGAGCCCGAGTCAAGACCCAGGTTCTGGGTCCTTATCCAGTCTCTGGTTCGGAGTCCAAGCTCAGGCTCCTAATCCCCAGTTCCATCTCCTGGTTTCCTATCCTAGTCAGGTCCTAGCCCAGGCCCGGAGTCCTTGTCTCGTCCGGGCCGGTGTCATGTCGAGCGTCCTTTCTTCCTCTCTTCCCCTGCTTCCTTCTCACGCCTGGTCCTGTTCCTGGTAGTTCAGTGTCTGTGTCTTGCATTTGGATCCACTCCCAATGCCCCCATTATGACACATTCAGTATAAAACGAAGGTTGATAGGTTTTTGATTAGTCAGTGGATCAACGGATTGTGGGGAGAAGGCAAGAAAATGGTGTAAAGATGAATAAAAGAATCAGCCATCTTGGAATACTGGAGCAGACTGGGTTTGGCTGAATGGCATAATTCTGCCGCTGTTTCTTATGGTCCTATCATGGCCACAATGGAATCCTGGCTGAGGGAAGGACAGAATGGACAGCTCAATGTTCCAGGATATAAAGATGCAGGTAAGAAGGGAGAATGGGCAAGGTTGTGCGAAGTTGGAGTCCTTTAAAAGTGTGATGTCAGGTGTTCCACATCTGTATGATTCTTGTCGGCAGGTTTCAGGTACCCTAATTGATGAGAGATGCTGAGGCCGTGGATGAGAAAGTGTGAGCCGCCTGCTTACATTTACTGCTGAGCCAAAGCAGTTAGCATCACTTGCTTTCACTTGCCCCGTCATTGAAATTCTCCCACAACCAATGAACTTACTTTTAAGGACAACTAGAACCACTCAGCTGCTCTAGCCTGTGCCGAAACTTTATTCCGCTAGTCCCATTGACCTGCACCCAGTCCATAATCCTCCATACCTCTCCCATTCATGTATCCATTCAATTTATTCTAAAAAGTTAAGAGTGAACCCGCATTTACCATATCAGATGGCAGCTCGTTCCACACGCTCAATACTCTGAGTGAAGATGTCCCCCATAGTGTTCCACCAAAACCATTCCCCTTTCACCCTAAAGCCATGTCATCTTGTATTTATCTTTCCTAATCTAAGGGGAAAGATCTTCTAGGGGACCAATTTTGACTGTAACTATCCTTTTACTCTTAATATACTTGTAGAAATCCTTTAGGTTTACCTTCACGTTAACTGCCAAAGCAACCTCATGTCCTCTTTTTGCCTTCCAGATTTCCTTCTTTAGTATTTTCTTATATTTTCTATAGTCTTCAAGTACCTAATTTGTTCTTTGTTGCCTATACCTGCTATACACCTCTCTCTTTTTCTTAACCAGATCGCCAATATCCCTTGAAAACCAAGGTTTCCTATGCCTGCTAACTTCCTCTTTAATCCTGGCAGGAACATGCAAACTCTGCACTCTCAAAATTTCGCCTTTGAAGGCCTTCCACTTACTAAGCACATCCTTGCCAGAAAACAACTTATCCCAATTCACTCTTCCTAGATCATTTCTCATTTCCACAAAATTGATCTTTCTCCAATTTAGAAACTCAAGGACCAGACCTATCCTTATCCATAATTAACTTGAAACTAATGAGATTATGGTCACTGGTCCCAAAATATTCGCCTACACATACTTTTGTCACCTGACCTGTCTGGTTCCCTAATAGGAGATCAAGTATTGCATCCTCTCTCATAAGTACCTCAGTGTATTGATTTAGAAAACTTTCCTGAAAACACTTGACAAACTCCACAGTGAATAAGTGGAAAGTTAAAATCCCCTACAATAACAGCTTTCTGTTTCTTACATCGGTCTGCTATCTCTCTACAGATTTGCTCCTCTAATTCTATCTGACTATTGGGCGGTCTATAATACAACCCTATTGGAGTGGTCACACCTTTCCTGTTCCTCAGCTCCACCCATATGGCTTCTGTAGACAAGCCCTCTGGGCTGTGCCAATCTATGCACAGCTGTGATAATTTCCTTAACTAGTAATGCCACTCCCCCCCCCCTTTCATCCCTCCCCCTCTATCACGCCTGAAACAATGGAACCCCGGAACATTAAGTTGCCAGTCCTGCCCCTCCTGCAACCAAGTTTCACTAATAGTAATAATGTTGTAATCCGACGTGCCAATCCAGGCCATCTGTTTTACCTACTATACTCCTTGCATTAAAATTCATGCACCTGAGAACAATTCTATCACGTACAAACCTTTGATTTCTGTCTATACATGCAGTCCTCTCATAACCTTTGTCCTCCACCACATCACTATCTGTTCTAACACTCTGGCTCCCCGCCCCTTTCGAATTTCGTTTAAATCCCCAGAGCAGCACCAGCAAACCTACCCGCAAGGATGTTAGTCCCCCTCCAGTTCAGGTGCATACTGTCCAGTTGGAATAGGTCCCACCTTCCCTGGAACAAAGACCAATTGTCCAGAAACATGAAGCACTGTCTCCTGCATCATCTCCTTAGCCACGTATTTAGCTGCATTATCTTCCTATTTCTAGCCTCACTAGCACGTGGCACGGGTAGCAATCCTGAGATCGCAACCCTGGAGGTCCTGTCCTTCAAAGAGAGTTTAGGGAGCTAGGTGCAAATCTATCCACATCATTATATCTATCCACATCTATACATAGGCCTCAACATCTGGCTGCTCACCGTCCCTCCTAAGAATACTTAGTACTCGATCCGAGATATCGCTGACACTGGCACCAGGGAGGCAACAGACCATCCGGGATTCTCGATCTCTCCCACAGAACCTCTTCTGGTTCTACAGGATGACTACAACTGTCCCTGGTAGGTCGTCCCCACCAACGGTATCCAAAATGGTATTCTTACTGTTAATGGGAATGCTCTGCTATTCTATCTGTTCCCCTTGCCTCTCCTGATAGTCATCCAGTTACCTGCCTCCTGACTTTTAGAGGTGACTGTCTCCCTGAAACTCCTATCTATTTCTGCCTCTGCCTCATGAATGATCCGAAATTCATCCAGCTCCAGCTCCAGTTCCCCGGCCTTAACTCACTGGGGGCAAGCTCGCTCTCAGCCTCTTCTCACCAAAGCCAGTCGAGCCAAAGCCTCAAAGCTCCACTCCTACCCTGAGCTACTCACACACTGGCAGCTCCTCTTCAGTTACCCCTCCTTTTATTTGTCCCTGCCAATTATCTCGTACTCACTCCCTGTGATCAACTAATCAACACTCTGTTTAACCCTTCTGTTGCCCTCCACGCTCTGTTTAAAAGCACTCTGACCTCAGCTCCTCAGCGGAGTCTCCTGGCAACCTGGACGGCCACATCTGCACCCGGTGCATCGAGATGCAACCCCTAAGGGACCCTGTTAAGGAACTGGAGCTGCAGCTCAATGACCTTCGTCAGGTCAGGGAGAGTGAGGAGGTAACAGAGAGGAGTTACCGACAGGTAGTCACTCCGGGGCCACTGGGGATAGAGAAATGGGTCACAGTCAGGAGAGGGAAGGGAAAGAGTCAGGTACTAGAGAGTACCCCTGTGGCTGTACCCGTTGACAATAAGTACTCCTGTTTGAGTACTGTTGGGGGGGGATGCCTACCTGGGGGAAGCGACAGTGGTCGTGCCTCTGGTACAGAGTCTGGCCCTGTGGCTCAGAAGGGCAGGGAAAGGAAGAGGAAGGCAGTAGTGATAGGGGACTCTATAGTCAGGGGTTCAGACAGGCGATTCTGTGGACACAGGAAAGAAACTTGGGTGGTAGGTTGCCTCCCAGGTGCCAGGGTCCGGGATGTTTCTGATCGCGTCCAAGATATCCTGCGGTGGGAGGGAGAACAGCCATAGGTCGTGGTACATCTTGGTACCAATGACATATGTAGGAAAACGAAGAGGTCCTGAAAGAAGACTACAGGGAGTTAGGAAGGAAGTTGAAAAGCAGGACCTCGAAGGTAGTAATCTCGGGATTACTGCCTGTGCCACGCGACAGTGAAAACAGGAATAGAATGAGGTGGAGGATAAATGCATGGCTGAGGGATTGGAGCAGGGGGCAAGGATTCAGATTTCTGGATCATTGGGACCTCTTTTGGGGCAGGTGTGACCTGTACAAAAAGGATGGGTTGCACTTAAATCCCAAGGGGACCAATATCCTGGCGGGCAGGTTTGATTGAGCTGTTGGGGAGGGTTTAAGCTAATTTTGCAGGGAGTTGGGAATCAGACTGTGAGTGCAGAGATTAAGGTAGAAGGACAAGGGCATGATGCTAAGAGTTCTGAGTTGATGAGGAAGGACAGGCAGGGGACAGAACATGATTGTAGCCAGTTAAAGGGGTTGAAATGTGTCTATTTCAATGCAAGGAGAGGATTAGGAACAAGGAGGATGAACTTAGAGCATGGATTAGCACGTGGAACTACGATGTTGTGGCCGTTTCTGAAACTTGGTTGGAGGAAGGGCCGGATTGGATGATGCAGGTCCCGGGGCTCAGGTGTTTTAAAATGAATAGGATGGGAGGTAGAAAAAGGGGGGGGGGGGTGGCATTGCTGGTCAGGGATAATATCACGGCTATAGAAAGGGAGGATGCTGCAGAATGAGCGTCCACGGAGTCAGTCTGGGTGGAAGTCAAAAATTGGAAGGATCAATCACTGTGCTGGGAGTAGTCTATAGGCCCCCAAATAGCCCTCGGGACACCGAGGAGCAGATAAGCAGGCAGATTTTAGAAATACAGGGTAGTAGTTATGAGTGATCTGTTCTTCAATAAATTTGACACCGTGGCCCCTACCCATCCCCCACGTGATTCATCTGTTGTCAGCCCCCAACCAACACATACTACACTCTTCTCTCCTACCGTCCGCACAGCCCCCACCCTGCTCTCGTGACTACACCCCTCCCTCACCTGAAACCACCACGGTGGGCTTCACAGCTGAACAGGTGAGAGGACAGCTGAAACATCTCCATCCAAGCAAGGCTGCAGGCCCGGATGGTGTCAGCCCCAGGGTGCTCAAAGCCTGTGCCCCCCAGCTATGTGGAGTACTTCACCATGTCTTCAACCTAAGCCTGAGTCTCCAGAGGATTCCTGTGATGTGGAAGATTGTCTTGCCTAGTTCCTGTACCGAAGATGCCATGCCCCAGTGGCCCCAATGACTGCAGACCGGTGGCATTGACCTCCCACATCATGAAGACCCTGGAGAGACTTGTTCTAGAGCAGCTCCCGCCTATGGTTAGGCCACACTTAGACCCCCTACAGTTCGCCTATCGGCCCCAACTAGGAGTTGAGGATGTCATCGTCTACCTGCTGAACCGTGTCTACGCCCACCTAGACAAGCCGGCGAGCACTGTAAGGGTCATGTTTTCTGAATTCTCCAGTGCATTCAACACCACTTGCCCTGCTCTGCTGGGTGATAAGCTGACAGTAATACAGGTGGATGCTTCCCTGGTGTCATGGATTATTGATTACCTGAGTGGCAGATCACAGTACGTACGCTTGCAGCACTGTGTGTCAGACAGAGTGGTCAGCAGCACTGGGGCTCCACAGGGGACTGTCCTGTCTCCCTTTCTCTTCACCATCTACACCTCGGACTTCAACTACAACACAGAGTCTTGCCATCTTCAGATGTTTTCTGATGACTCTGCCATACTTGGATGCATCAGCAAGGGAGATGAGGTGGAGTACAGGACTACGGTGGGAAACTTTGTCACATGGTGCGAACAGAATCATCTGCAGCTTAATGTGAAAAAGACTAAGGAGCTGGTGGTGGACCTGAGGAGGGCTAAGGCACCAGTGACCCCTGTTTCCATCCCAGGGGTCAGTGTGGACATAGTGGAGGATTACAAATACCTGGGGATATGAATGGACAATAAACTGGACTGGTCAAAGAACACTGAGGCTGTCTACAAGAAGGGTCAGAGCCGTCTCTATTTCCTGAGGAGACTGAGGTCCTATAACATCTGCTGGACGATGCTGAGGATGTTCTATGGGGCTGTGGTGGCCAGTGCTATCATGTTTGCTGTTGTGTGCTAGGGCAGTAGGCTGAGGGTAGCAGACACCAACAGAATCAACAAACTCATTCGTAAGGCCAGTGATGTTGTGGGGGTGAAACTGGACTCTCTGATGGTGGTGTCTGAAAAGAGGATGCTGTCCAAGTTGCATGCCATCTTGGACAATGACTCCCATCCACTCCATAATGTACTGGTTAGGCACAGGAGTACATTCAGCCAGAGACTCATTCCACCGAGATGTAACACTGAGTGTCATAGGAAGTCATTCCTACCTGTGGCCATCAAACTTTAGAACTTCTCCCTCGGAGTGTCAGACACCCTGAGCCAATAGGCTGGTCCTGGATTTATTTCCACTTGGAATGATTATCTTATTATTATTTAATTATTTATGGTTTTATATTGCTATACTTCTTCACTATTCTTGGTTGGTGTGGCTGTAACAAAACCCAAATTCCCTTGGGATCAATAAAGTATGTCTGTCTGTCTGTCTGTCTGTGATTTCAACTTCCCTCATATTGACTGGCACCTCCTGATTGCAAGGGGGATAGATGGGGCTGAATTTATCAAGTGTGTTCTAAAAGGATTTCTGACACAGTATGTCACAGTATATAGCCAACGAGAGGAGAGGCTATACCGGAACTTGTTCTGGGTAATGAACCTGGTCAGGTGACAGACCTCTTGGTGGGGGAGCATTTTGGTGAGAGTGAGCACAACTCCCTTAGCTTCAGCATACCTATGGAAAGGGATAAAATCAGACGAAATGGTAAAGTGCTTAACTGAGGAAGTGCTAACTTTGAAGGGATGAGGCAGGAACTGGAAACAGATGTTCAAAGGGGAAAGCACAGAAGTAATGTGGGAGAAGTTCAGGGACCACTTGAGCTGGG
This sequence comes from Hemitrygon akajei, assembly GCF_048418815.1. Lineage (NCBI taxonomy): Eukaryota > Metazoa > Chordata > Chondrichthyes > Myliobatiformes > Dasyatidae > Hemitrygon > Hemitrygon akajei. The sequence goes on along the minus strand of NC_133136.1, from coordinate 90,999,122 downwards.
TTCAGGATGGATCTGTCCCACTGAGGCAAGGAAAAATGGTAGGAAAAGGGATCTGTGGCTGATGAAACATGTGAGGCAACTGGTCAAGAGGAAAAAGGAAGCATATGTTAGATATAAGAAGCAGGAAGTAGGAGGGGCTTGTGAGAAATATAGGGCAGCCAGGAAGGAGCTAAAGAAGGGACTTAGGAGAGCTCGAAGGGGGCATGAGAAGGACTAAGCATATAGGATTAAGGAGAACCCCAAGGTGCCCTATGCGTATGTGAAGAATAGGAGGATGATGAGAACAAAGGTGGGACCGCTAAAGGATAAAGAGGGCAACATGTGCCTGGAAGCGGAGGAGGTTGAGGAGGTCCTAAATGAATACGTTGCTTCAGTATTCACAAGTGAAAAGAATCTTGATCAGGATAAGGTCGAAGTAGAGTGGACCTGTGTGCTGGACCATGTGGAGTTTAAGGAAGAAGTAGTGCTGGATTTTCTTAAAAACATTAAGATTGATAAATCCCCAGGGCCGGATACGATACACCCCTGGTTGTTGTGGGAATTGAGAGAAGAGATCGCCGGAGCATTAGCTATGATCTTTGAATCCTCTTTGGCTGCAGGGGAAGTGCTGGAGGACTAGAGAATGGCAAATGTAGTTCCCTTGTTTAAAAAAGGTAATAGGGAGAAACCTGGGAACTATAGATCGGTGAGTCTTAAGGCGGTGGTATGCAAACTACTGGAAAGGATTCTTAAGGGTAGGATCTACGAGCATTTAGAGAAGTACAGTCTACTCATGAATAGTCAGCATGGCTTTGTGAAGGGAAGATAGTGCCTCACGAACCTGATTGAGTTTTTTTGAAGAGGTAACAAAAGAAATTGATGAGGGTAGGGCAGTGGATGTGGTCTATATGGACTTTCGCAAAGCATTTGACAAAGTCCCTCATGAGAGACTCATTATCATGAGGCATGGTATAAGTGGAACCTTGGCAGTTTGGATAAAAAAAAATTGGCTTAAAGGAAGAAAGCAGAGGGTAATTGTGGAAGGAAAGTATTCTGCCTGGAGGTCTGTGACTAGTGGAGTGCTGCAGGGATCTGTCCTGGGACCCCTGCTATTTGTGATTTTTATAAATGACCTCGATGTGGAGGCGGAAGGATGGGTGAGTACGTTTGCAGATGACACGAAGATTGGAGGGGTTGTGGATGGAGCTGGAGGCTATCGAAGGTTACAAGAGAATATAGACAGGCTGCAGAGATAGGCATAAAAATAGCAGATGGAGTTCAATCCGGACAAGTGTGAGGTGATGCATTTTGGAAGGACAAACCAGAAGACTGAGTACAGAATTAGTGGTCAGTTACTTAAGAGTGTGGATGAACAAAGGGACGTTGGGGTTCAAATCCATACATCCCTCAATGTCGCTGCACGTGTTGATAGGGTAGTTAAGAAGGCCTATGGGATGCTAAGCTTCATTAACAGGGGGATTGAGTTCAAGAGTAAAGAGGTCATGTTGCAACTCTACAAATCTCTGGTGAGACCACACTTAGAGTATTGACTTCAATTCTGGTCACCTCATTATAGGAAGGATGTGGAAACTATGGAGAAGGTGCAGAGGAGATTTACCAGGATGTTGCCTGGTTTGGAGAACAAGTCATATGAAGTAAGGTTAGCAGAGCTGGGACTTTTCTCTTTGAAGCGTAGAAGAATGAGAGGGGACTTGATAGAGGTCTACAAGATTATGAGAGGCATAGATAGGGTGGATAGTCAGTACCTGTTTCCCAGGGCACCAACAGCAAACACCACAGGGCATATGTACAAAATTAAGGGAGGGAAGTTTAGGGGAGACATCAGGGGTAAGTTTTTTACACAGAGGGTTGTGAGTGCCTGGAGTGACTTGCCAGGGATGGTGGTGAAGGCTAAAACATTAGGGGTATTTAAGAGCCTCTTGGACAGGCACATGGATGAAAGAAAAATGCAGGGTTATGGGGTAGTGTGTGTTTAGTGCTTTTTTAAAGGATTTTATGGGTAGGCTCAACATGGAGGGCTGAAGGGCCTGTACTGTGCTGCAGTGTTCTATGGTTCTATGTTCTATGGTTCCCAGTACTCAGCGCTCTTCCGAGCCCCTCGGTCCTCCTCCTGCTGCGACAGTCCCATGATCACACCTCATCTCATATTCTGAATATTTATTGCTTGTTTAATTATTGTTTCTTCTTTTTGCATTTGCACAGTTTGTTGCCTTCTTCCCTCTGGTTGAGCGCTTGTTGGCCGGTTTTTCATTGATTCTGTGGAATAGATTCTGTGGCCATCTATGGAATAGATAACAGTTATCATTCTGTAGATTTGTTGAGCAGACAAGAAAATTATTCTCAGGGTTCTATATGGAGACATATATGTTACGTTGACCTCCTGTCTACTACCTTCAACTCTTCCTTGTTTTTGTAAAGATTATCATTATTTGTCACATTTACATTGAAACGTAGTGAAAGGCATCTTTTCCATTTTTATTTTTATTTTTATTTTTATTCCTGTCTGTTTGCCTTGATCAGAGGGCAGTAAACTACTAGAATCGTCAGTTCCGTGAAAAGGTTATTGTAAAGCACAAGTCAAGGAATGGATACAAGAATATTTCCAAGTCACTGAATATCCCTTGAAGTACAGTTAAATCAATAATCAAAAAATAGAAAGAATAAGACACAGCTGTAGAACTGCCAAGAGCAGCCTTTCCACAAAGACGGAGAGATCGTGCAAGAAGGGGAGAGTGATGAAGGCCTTCAAGAGACCTATGATATCTCAGAAGGAGTTACAGGCTTCAGTGGTGAGATGGGAGAGGCTGCATATACAACAAATGTTGTCTGGGTGCTTAATCTTTTTTTTTTTGCTTTTCAATAACCTTTTCACCAAGTTGCTTGGAGTGTTCTTTTGGCTTCATTGTGTAGTTATTGCCAGGGCACTGACGCAGCAGCAGTTGGTCCTGGTGTATTTTTACGACAGTCAATTGAAACATCCTGACTGCAGACAGTGATCTACATTTAACTAATTATATGAATTTTAAACCTAGGTGGCTGCACCAGTGGTTATTTGGTGTGTCATATTAAAGGGGGTGAATACTCATGCAATGGATTATTTCCGTTTTTTTTTACTCTGTAGATATCATTTTCATTTTGACACGGAATTGTCTTTCTGATATTTATTGTCAAAAAAAGCCAAATTAAATCACTGTGGATTAATGTTGTAAACAACAAAAACTTGAGAACTTAGTAGGTAGGTATGAATAATTCTTTTAGGTGCTGTAACAGTAGGACCGATCCTGGTGCTGTGTGTTCTCACTCTTTTATGTCTGTTGCCCAATGGGAGGTGTGAGAAGACAGAATGACAGGGGTGAGAAGGGTCAAATTTGCAGCCATTGGGATGAGTTGCAGTGCAATCAAAGCAAAAAGTACCAAATACTGGGCTTAAGGTGTTATACTTAACTGCACACAGCGTAAGGAATAAGGTGGATGATCCTGTTGTACACCTACAGATTGGCAGGTGTGATATTGTGGCCATCACTGAGACGTGACTAAAGGATGCTTGTCTCTGGAAGCTGAACATCCAAGGATACACGGTATATCAAAAGGATAGGCAGGTAGGCAGACGGGGTGGCGTGGCCTTATTGGTAAGAAATGATCTCAAAACATTAGAAAGAGGTGATATGGGATTGGAAGATGCAGAATCTTTATGGGTTGAGCTAAGAAATCTCAGGGGTAAAAGGACCCTGATGGCAGTTATATACAGGCCTCCAAGCAGCTGCAGTGATGTGGACTACAAATTACAACAGGAAATTGAAAAGGCTTGCCAGAACGGCAGTGTTATGATAATTGTGGGGATTTTAACATGCAAGTGGATTGGGAAAATCAGATGGGCACTGGATCTCAAGTCAGAGAATTTGTAGAATGTCTACCAGATGGCTTTTAGGAACAACTTGTTGTTGAGCCCACTAGGGTATTGGCTGTACCGGATTGGGTATTGTGTAATGAACCAGAGGTGATCAGAGAGATTGAGGTGAAGGAACCCTTAGGAGGCAGTGATCGTAACATGACTGAGTTCACTGTGAAATTTGAGAAAAAGAAAAGGAAATCCGAACAAGAAAGTCTAAGAATCAGAACGGGAGTGCAGTGAAGCGCAGAATATTTGAAAGGACAGAAATCCTGATTCGGGTTTAATTTGGAGAAGGAAGTCTGATAATCAGAACGGGAGTGCTGCAGGAGCCAATTTGATTTTTTCTTCTAATCGGGAGTTAAGACAGGCGGGACTGCGCAGGCGTGTGACATCGGGCAGTGAAGTGCGGAAGATTTAAAAGGACAGAAATCCAGATTCAGGTTTAATTTGAAGAAGGAAGTCTGAGACTCAGAACGGGAGTGCTGCAGGAGCCAATTTGATTTTTTCTTCTCATCGGGGTTAAGACAGGCGGGACTGCGCAGGCGTGTAACGTCGGGCAGTGAAGAGTGGAAGATTTAAAAGGAGCGCAGCCTTATACAGTGGGCAGCGGAGTGAGCCGGGAGCAGAGTGAAGGCTTAAGTGCTTTTGCTCAATGGGCAAGGTAGGTTTAGTTTTCAATTTTTCCTGCTATTTGAGGAAAGGGAGAATTATGAGTGTGAGGGCAGCTTGTTGTTCTCGGTGTCAGATGTGGGAGGTCCTGGAGTCACCTAGACTCCTGGACGTCCATATCCGTGCCAGGTGCGCCGAGCTGCAGCTCCTAAGGGACCGTGTTAGGGAACTGGAGCTGCAGCTCGATAACCTTCGTCTGGTCAGGGAGTGTGAGGAGTTGATAGAGAGGAGTTACAGGCAGGTGGTCCCACCAGGGCCACGGGAGGCAGACAAGTTCGTCACAGTTAGGAGAGGGAAGGGGAAGAGTCAGGTACTAGAGAGTACCCCAGTGGCTCTACCCTTGAGATTAAATACTGTTGTTTGAGTACTTATGGGGGGGGGGGGGGTGGAATAGCCTACCTGGGGGAAGCAACAGTGGCCATGCCTTTGGCACTGAGTGTGGCCCTGTGGCTCAAAAGTGTAGGGAATGGAAGAGGAAGTGTGCGAGGGAGAATAGGCAGGTGATAGAGAAGGGGAGCACCCAGACCAAAGATGTAAGGGAGAAGGAAGAAAAAGAAGATAGCAAAGTTGTTTGCACCATTAGGGATAAACAGAGAGTAAGAGGTGGAGAACTTCTTAAATGCATTTAGTTTAATGCTAGGATCATTGTAAGAGAGGTGGATGAGCTTAGAGCATGGATTGATACCTGGAAATATGATGTTGTAACTATTAGTGAAACATGGTTGCAGGAAGGGTGTGATTGGCAACTAATTAGTCCTGGATTTCGTTGCTTCCGGTGTGATAGAATCGGAGGGGCAAGAGGGGGAGGTGTTGCGTTGCTTGTCAGAGAAAATATTACAACCGTGCTTTGACAGGATAAATAAGAGGAAGTCTAGGAAGTCTATTTGGGTGGAATTGAGGAATGGAAAAAGTGTAGTGACACTTATAGGGGTGTATTATAGACCACCTAATGGGGAGCGAGAATTGGAGGAGCAAATTCATAAGGAGATAGCAGATATTTGTAGTAAGCACAAGGTTGCGATTGTGGGAGTTATTATTTTTTCACACATAGACTGGGAAGCTTATTCTGTAAAAGGGCTGGATGGTTTGGAGTTTGTAAAATGTGTGCACCATAGTTTTCTTCTGTAGCAATACATAGAGGTACCAACTAGGGAAGGGTCACTGTTAGATCTCCTGTTAGGGAATGAGATAGGTCAGGTGATGGAGGTATGTGTTGGGGAGCACGTCGGGTCCAGTGATCATAATGCTATTAGTTTCAATATAATTATGGAGAAGGATAGGTCTGGTCCCAGGGTTGAGATTTTTGATTGGAGAAGGGCTCGCTTTGAAGAGATGTGAAAGGATTTAGAAGGAGTGGATTGAGAATATCTGTTTTCTGGGAAGGATGTAATAGAGAAATGGAGGTAATTTAAAGGTGAAATTTTGAGGGTACAGAATCTTTATGATCCTGTTAGATTGAAAGGAAAGATTAAAAGTTTGAGAGAGCCATGGTTTTCAAGGGATATTGGAAAGCTAAAGATATGAGGTTGTTTTGACAAGTAAGATGAAAATAAATCGAAATGGTTTCTACAGCTTTATTAATAGCAAAATAATAGTGAGAGATAAAATTGGTCCCTTAGAAAATCAGAGTGGGCAGCTATGTGTGGAACCAAAAGAGATGGGGGAGATTCACTAAGCAGAAGGATATTGAATTGTGTAAGGTAAGGAAAACAAGTAGGGCAGTTATGGGGACACAGGCTACATGCAGGAAACATGCAGTTCAAATTGGCATCATGATCAGCACAAACACAGTGAGCTGGGTGGACTGTTCCTGTGCTGTTCACTGTTTATTCGACAGAGATTTGAGGCCCGGTGGGCAAATGATCAAGAAGCATGTGACGAAATTATTATTTCTACACTGACTGTGGTTCTCAGCTGTAACATACTGCCTGCAGGGCCAGTGGGATCAGTCAGAGTGTTCAAAAGAGGAACTGGACAGGTCCGTCAGGAGAAATAACCTGCCAAGCTCTGAGAAAAGAGGGGGGAACGGGATGATACCAAACACTTTGCCTAGTCTCCCGGAGACTTCTAATCTACCTGGGACGACAAGGTCAGTTTGTGTTTAATGATACATTTCTGCAAAAACATGTACACTGCATTGCAAGCACACTGAGCTGCCAGAGTACAGGACTGGGCAGTAAGGGCACAGACCAGGATAAGACTCTAATACAAGAACAGAAATTAATTAAAACATAATACTGATGACCCAGATCTGGGTAATTCTAGATGCATCTTTTAAACATAATTAGCATGATATTGTAATGGCACGGGGCTTTTACAACGTGTGTACAATATCACGTACAGTACTGTATGGACACATTCCTTCAAACCAGCAGGCACCAGATTAAGGACTGAGATCTCTGCAGTAGTCGGCACTATACTGTAAGGACATAGATCTTTACAACAGCTGGCCAGATACTGCAAGGCACACATCTTTACAACAAATGGCACCGTATTGTAAGGATACGTATTTTACTGCAGCTGACCCCATGCCTTAAGGGCAGAGAACTTGTCAACAGCTAGCAGCGGATTCTAAGGGAATAGATCTTTCTAACTGTTGGTAGCAGGTTCTGCGGACACAGTCATTTACAACAGCTAGAAATTCAAAGAGCTGCACAGCCCCGGAATAAGGTGGACGTTGCGAATATGTTTCCAGTGTTGGGGTGCCCATAACTAGTGGGCGCAGCTACAAAATTGAGCACGAACTTTGAGGACGGATGTAAGGAAGATTATTTTTTTATTAGCCTGAGAGTAGTGAATCTGTGGAATGCTCTGCTACAGACGACTGTAGAGGTCCAGTCTATGGGTATATTTAAAGCAAAATTTGATAGTTTCCTGACTGGTCAGGACATCGATGTTTATGGATAGAAAACGTGTTTGGAAGGAGTGAGATTCAGAATCAACCATGATCTAATGGGTGAGCAGAGTCGATGGGCTAAATGGACAAGCTCTACTCCAATGTCTTATGGTCTTATAGAATAGTACTGGAAGGGCAGAGATTCTTACTATACACCAATACTTAACAGGCTTTTTATTGGCCCATCAGAGACCTGTGCAATTGCTACAATGAACAGAAATTTAACAAGAATCTGAACCTCAGACTGTTCTGCATTCTATGAATATTTACAGATACTGGAAATACAAAACAACACACACAAAATTGGAGTCCTGGTGAAGGGTGTTGGCCCAAAACGTCGAATTTTTGCTTTTTCCCATAGAAATCCCCTTTGCACCTCAGCTCCCGCCCTTTTTAAATTGAAGTTTCAGGCGAACCTTTTACCCCTGCTTCCTGGTTCTGACAAAACTTCCTGATCCTGGTGCATATTTCTGTCAGTATCAACCACTCCTGCTCCCTTCATAATCCGACCTTCCCTTCAATCTCATTTTCTCCTCTTTCTCTAACTGTAGCTTCTCTTACTCTCTTCCACTTTCAATTGTGATCCAGCAAGACTATTTGAAGAGTTTTACATAAGACAATTACCTTTAGTTGTAGCAGAGAGAGGGAGAGAGATCACAAGGGACATCGAGAAAAGCATATAGACAGGATGAGACCAGTAAGCGGTATGAGATATTCTCTGTCATGTTGATACCAAAGAGGAGCTGGTGTTGGATCAAATAGCATTGTTTGGGAAATCCTTTGGGGGGGGGGAGTTAATCCATTGGGAAACACAGAACACATACAGGCAAACATACAGTTTAAATTGTCATCACTGTCAGCACACACACACAGTGAGCTGCATGGACTGTCCCTGTGCTGTACTGTAAGCTATTCATTGGGCAATGGCTTGAGGCTCAGTGGGAAAAGCATCCAAAGGGCAGGTGATGACATTGTGTATATCTATTCTGACTGTGATTCTCATCTACGGCACTCCTGCAGAGGTGGCGGGAACAACCAAACGGAGTGTTCAAAGAAGAAGTTAGTCCTCCAGAAGAATTAACCTACCGAAATTTTGGAACAGAGTGGGGAAAGGGACAGTGAGAACGCTTTACAAGATCGGTAAGTGTAATACGGACACACTTCTCTAAAATCACTTGCAATGCATTACAAGCATGCAGGCCTGTACAAGAGTCTTAATACAAGGACAGATATTTATCAAAATATAACGCTGATGACACAGAGCTGGACAATCCCAGTTTTGTACTGTCTCTCTGACATATAGACGTCACCAGCTCTGTACTGATGGGGCACAGACCTTTATAACACCAAGCACAGTACTGTAAGGGCACAGATCTTTACAGCAGCTAGCACCAGACTAAGGACAGAACTCTTTGCGATAGTCAACACTATAGTGTAAGGACATAGATTTTTACAATAACTGCCCCGATACTGCAAAGCCACAGATTTTTAGAACAGCTGGCACCGTACTGAAAGAATGCGGATGTTTCCTACAGCCAGTAATGTACTGCAAGGGCACAGATCTGACAACAGCTAACACCGTATTGAAGGATCACAGACCTTTACAACTGCTGGCAGCGTGCTGTAGGGAAGCAGGCCTTTACACCACCTATATCGGAAAGACATGCATCGCCACGAACAGTACTGGAAGGGCAGAGATTCTTGTAATAAACCGACATTTACCTGGCGTCCGGTGTGATCAGAGACCTGTCAAATGCCTGTGATGAAAATTTAACAATAATCTAGATCTCACTCTGTTCGGAACTTTATGACAAGCCCACAGGGTGACTTAACATAGCAGCAAAATGGAGTAACACAGATCCCAGCAAATGCAATATTACTCGGTGGAGACACATATTTCCAACACCATTCACTTGCTGTAGAGATAAAGACCTGAACAATCCAACATTTTACTGTGAATTCACCGCCGACCATACTCAGCCCGCTGAGTACACCAGCCGCCTGCAACACCACAAGAACACAAACTGTACAAACCGGCTATAGACTGCAGGAACACTGCCTAGTGTAGCTCCAGCAAGTAGAAACTGAAACTGCTGCAACTCAGCAACTCACCCTCCTCAACAAGAGGAGGGTGTAACCATGGTATGATCATGCCTGCATATGATCCTGTACAAGAACAGTCCACAGCTGATTACGGGGACAATGAACTTTACAATATCTAGACCTTCACTTCAAGGGCACAGACCTATAAAACTCCAAACATTGTGCAGTGCGCACATAGCCCTTTGCACACCCAGCACTGTATTCCACTGGTAAACAGCAGTTTAAGGACAAAGTTCTGTGCAACACTGACACGTGAATGTAATTCATGGTCACCATCAATCACCTCCCTCCCTCTGGACAGCTTTCGAGATATAAATTTCTTCTGCGTTCTTCTGCCGTAGCAATTTAGTTAAATAGTTGGCGACCCGGGCTACCCTGTTGACAATGATGTCTCCTCTCAATTATAACAAAAGGAAACCATGTTTGAGGACTCGGTCTCCAGAATACTTGCGTATGGTCCACACAGTTGATCCTTAGTTCTCTGGTAAGGCTCATTCCACTGACATTTGGAATGTTAACTCTGTCTGCGGCCTTCTTCACTGGCATTGTGAGGCAGAGCATAAATGTGAGGAACAACATCTCAAATCTTCCATCTGACCACCTTGCAAGGATTGAAACTGAACAGCGATGTATTTTGTTCTTATACCGGCTGACCTGCCCTCTTATTTCTATGGTGATGTCCATCTCCCTTTCTCTCATCTGATAAAGACGTCCCTGAGTACAAAGCTCCGTCCCTGAGTAAGAATCTCCGTCTCTGAGAAAGAATCTCCGTCCCTGAGGAAGAATCTCCGTCCTTGAGAAAGAATCTCCATTCTCGAGTAAGAATCTCAGTCCCTGACTAAGAATTTCCATTGCTGCAACCAAATGTAAAACATTTTTTTTATTTTCCAGTTCCACTGCTCTTGCCTCATTAAATTGCAGAGTATAGTTCTCTCTGAGCAACATATCAATCTGTTTACATGATTATGTGTGTCTATCTCTCTATCTATCTATTCGTCTGTCAGGTTCCCTGTACTTTGCTTTCCTGTTTCTTCATCTGTTGGTCCCTCCAACTATATGTTGTTCTTCTGCTGCTGGGCCCGATATTCCGACTTGGATCGAGTGGATTTCACAAGGAGGTTGTCAATCAGAAGAAAGTTTTGAATTTGGAAGTGCTTTTATTATAAATCTTACTGGACCGGTGTCCACGAGATGGAAACGCTGTGGCATGGAAATGACGGCAGTTTATCATTCCAATGTCACTTCAAGGCATTTACAAAGGCCGACTGTATTTCATGATCCATTAGCCAGCATGTTGGAGAGTTTAATCTCTCGCTAGGAGTCCCAGATTTAAAGGCATTGATAATGTACTGTTGGATGGAGCTAGGGGCAAAAGGTATATGAAGATTCACATAATCTTACTGAGAAAACGAACCACAGTAAGAGACAATCAACTCAAATTAAAATACAATTTCTCATCCTGAATGTGCCGTCTTGACATACAACGGAAAAAAAACATAAAAAGCATGATTCAAAGGAGAATGAAGATTAACATCATGTACCATGTAGGGAAGAGCTCGATTGCCATTAACCTGATAGAAAAACGGCTGCCATCCAATTTTCGGCACTCCACTTCCCCGGATCATGGTTAGATGCCGCTGTCCTTTTAAGACTCAGACTGCCAATTATTGCCTGCCACATTCCTTGATGGAAAGTCTGTACTTAAAACCTCGTATTGAGTCCTCAATGCTCAATTGTGAGAGGCATTACTTTGAACTGGGATTCACCACTGTCCGTCGCTCTCTGGTTCCATCCGCAAGATTATACGGCTCATCTGCCAACATTTCTTAAGATCCCTGTGACGTTCGTGCAACAACTGATACGACCGCTGAACCAAGGCGGTCAGCAGCAATAGCAACAGCAACAGAGTCGAACGGCGAGCCGCTCTAATTGTTTTTTTTTCCTTACGTCGTTCCATGCGCTTACCGCATCCTTTTCTGCTCTTTTTTGCGTATGTTGTAGTTATCTAAGGAGTGGCGCTTAGTTGCGAAAATGCATGCTGTTGCAATTCTATACGTCGTTTGTAAACACGTGGTAGGAGGATATATTGATGAAAGATTTGTGGTTTCTCTTTACCATTTACCTCGGGAAATTAAAATGGATGCTGCTTCGACTGGGCAGCAAAAGCTTTATGGGAATATGTTGAGTGTACTTCGCCTTTTCACCTTGGAGCGATTGATGATGAGAGGTGACCTGATAGTTGTACAAGATGATGAGAAACAACTAATCGTGTGGTTGGCCAAATACGTTTTCCTAGAGCTGAAATTGCAAACTTGAGGAAGCATAGTTCTAAGGACCTTGGAAGTAGGTACCAGGCGATATCAGAGGTAAGTTTTCCGCAGAGAGTGATGGGTGCGTGGAATGCACAGTCAGCTGGGCTGGTAGAGGCGAATACAATAGGATCTTCTTAGATACGTACATGGAACTTAGAAGAGAGGACTTTGCGTTAGGGAAATTGTAGGCAGCTTCGGGAGTAGGTTATATGGGTGGCACAACATTTTGATGTGCTCTAGATTTTCTATGTTTATATTGCTGTGAAAAATTCGTTCACTCTTTCAAATTCCACAATAAAATTGTTGATAATATGTTAATACATGATGAAGGAAACTTAAGTTTCATACCAAAACATATGAGTGTTTACTTTTTACTTATTTTTATTGAAATTCATCATCAAACAAGCATTTCCATAAGATGCATTTTAGATATTGTACATAAATATAATATAGTCATATATGCCGCAAATCTCCACAAAATATTTATCTGAGGTATACATTTATAGAAAAGAGAGGAAACAAAGAACAAGCGAAAGGAGAAAACTATGTACAAGTAGAGAGTGATTTTTACAACATATTCATTGATTTGTGAGGATAAAACCAGGCCTATGAGGTGTTATGTAGTTAAACCATTTTTCCCAGTATGAATCAAATTGTTCCAACTTACGATTAACAGGTGCTGTTATCTTCTCCATTTTGTAAAAGTGCGTTGTAATTTCCATCCATGCATTTAAGTTTGGGCTGTCCTGTAATAATGATTTCCTAGTAAGAGTCTTTTCAACAGCCACAAGCAGTATATTCATTAATTATTTATCCCTTTTCAACCATTCTTGAGGAATATACCCAAAATATATGGTCTTACTTTCTAAGTGTATTTCACATTTAATGATGTCTTGTAGGGCATTATGTATCCCACTCCAATAGTCTTTGATAATGGGGCATTCCCAGAAAATATGATAATGGGTTGCATTTTGATTTTCACAATTTCTCCAGCAAATGGGGAGGTTACTATCATACTGGGATTTCTGAAAGGGTGTAATAAAATATCTTGTCAAGTTTTTCTATCCGAACTCACTCGATTTCTGTGAACTGGTACACTTCCATTGATACTTCCATATTATTGTCCATTCTTCCTCAGATATAATTATCCCTCCTTCCTTCCCCATTTTGTTTTAATGTAAGAAGTCGATTGTGTTTTAAGATTTGACAAACCCTTATACATTCTTGAAATGATTCTACTACCGTTATCTGAATTATATGCTTTTCTAAATAGCTCTATCAAACATGTACTTTGCCTTGGTTACATTTCTAACCGTCCTATGAACATATTGTCGCATCTGTAAATACCGATAAAAGTCTTGTTTTTCTAATAAGTGTTTCTCTTTAAGCATTTCAAAACTGAACAGTGTTCTTTCTTTCATTATATTGAAAAGAACTGTTATTCCTTTAGCTGTCCAGTCCTTAAATCTATCATCCAGTTTATTCGGCTTAAAATCGGAATCATATGCACACCATTTAAGAATTGTAATATCTTCCCCGAGTTTATATTGTTTTATGATAGTTTTCCTTATTTTAAGAGTCCTTTTCCCCTATGAGTTATCAATAATATTTATGTACCTTTGTAAGCTGTTATTAGCCAAAATTGTCTGTATGGGAATGGGAAATATCCCCTCCTCAATGTTTTTCCATTGAGCGTCTTAATGTTGGGTTGCACCAACATATCAGCTCTCAAGTGTGCTGCAAAATAATAATCTCCAAGAGAAGGTAGGATATGAACGTTTTCAGTTCCAGTATATTTTCAATTGTTGCTATTCTTATAATCATATTTGGCACGTCTCACCCCGTCAACCCACGATTATGATCTTGCTTCACCAAGCCTCTGTTAAAAAGGTGCCTCCACAGATTTTACTAACATGCTGAGCTTCTTTTCCTGATGGTAAGAAACTTCCGGCTGGAATGCGATCACTCCGCTGGGATCTTTGATGTGATCGACTTGCCGCTCCGTTCCTGGTCTATTGTGACCAATAAGATTTTCATTCAACGCAGGACGCTTAATTAGCCGTTGGTTTGGTTGCGATCCAACGGAAAAGATTGTAACATGATGATTAAAATAGAACTAATGAAACCTCAGTGTGATGGTGTGTCTGGATTCAAAGTGGTCTCGGTGGGACGATAGGTAACTTTTGCTTCCACACTTTCTGCTGTCTATAAATGTATCAGTCACTTGTTTCAATTAACGTAGCCTGAGGTGAGGAGAACGGTCGATACAGTTTGTGGTGAGAAATCGTAAAGGCCCCATTGAATATAGTTTGTAAGCTGGAGCGCCACCGTGTGGAGACTGACGGAAGCCGGAGTATCGAAGATGTTTTAATTCCTTGCTTTATAAATGCAACATAGTTCAGTTACTTGTTGGATGTCGCGCCCTGACCAGCACTCCACGGGAAACGGTTAATGCATTTAACTGTATATGTCGCATAAATTTAATAATTCTTACTGAAAACGGAGAGGAATAGACAATAGACAATAGGTGCAGAAGTAGACCATTCGGCCCTTCGAGCCTGCACCGCCATTCTGAGATCATGGCTGATCATCTACGATCAATACCCGGTTCCTGCCTTGTCCCCATATCCCTTGATTCCCCTATCCATAAGATACCTATCTAGCTCCTTCTTGAAAGCATCCAGAGAATTGGCCTCCACTGCCTTCCGAGGCAGTGCATTCCAGACCCCCACAACTCTCTGGGAGAAGAAGTTTTTCCTTAAATCTGTCCTAAATGACCTACCCCTTATTCTCAAACCATGCCCTCTGGTACTGGACTCTCCCAGCATCTGGAAATATTTCCTGCCTCTATCTTGTCCAATCCCTTATATGTTGCAATCAGATCCCCTCTCAATCTCCTTAATTCCAGCGTGTACAAGCCCAGTCTCTCTAACCTCTCTGCGTAAGACAGTCCGGACATCCCAGGAATTAACCTCGTGAATCTACGCTGCACTTCCTCTATAGCCAGAATGTCCTTCCTTAACCCTGGAGACCAAAACTGTACACAATACTCCAGGTGTGGTCTCACCAGGGCCCTGTACAAATGCAAAAGAATTTCCTTGCTCTTGTACTCAATTCCCTTTGTAATAAAGGCCAAAATTCCATTAGCCTTCTTCACTGCCTGCTGCACTTGCTCATTCACCTTCAGTGACTGATGAACAAGTACTCCTAGATCTCTTTGTATTTCTCCCTTACCCAACTCTACACCGTTCAGATAATAATCTGCCTTCCTATTCTTACTCCCAAAGTGGATAACCTCACACTTATTCACATTAAACATCATCTGCCAAGTATCTGCTCATTCACTCAGCCTATCCAAGTCACCCTGAATTCTCCTAACATCCTCATCACATGTCACACTGCCACCCAGCTTAGTATCATCAGCAAACTTGCTGATGTTATTCTCAATGTCTTCATCTAAATCGTTTATGTAAATCGTAAACAGCTGTGGTCCCAATACCGAGCCCTGTGGCACCCCACTAGTCACCACTTGCCATTCCGAGAAACACCCATTCACCGTTACCCTTTGCTTTCTATCTGCCAACCAGCTTTCTATCCATGTCAATATCTACCCCCCCCCCCCCCCCAATACCATGAGCTCTGATTTTACACACCAATCTCCTATGTGGGACCTTATCAAATGCCTTCTGAAAATCGAGGTACACTACATCCACTGGATCTCCCTTGTGTTACTTCCTGGTTACATCCTCGAAAAACTCCAATAGATTAGTCAAGCATGATTTGCCCTGGGTAAATCCATGCTGGCTTGGCCCAATCCTATCACTGCTATCCAGATATGCCACTATTTCATCTTTAATAATGGACTCTAGCATCTTCCCCACTACTGATGTTAGGCTGACAGGATGATAGTTCTCTGTTTTCTCCCTCCCTCCTTTCTTAAGAAGTGGGATAACATTAGCCATTCTCCAATCCTCAGGAACTGATCCTGTATCTAAGGAACATTGGAAAATGATTACTAATGCATCCGCAATTTCCAGGGCCACCTCCTTTAGTATCCTAGGATGCAGACCATCTGGACCTGGGGATTTGTCAGCCTTCAGTCCCATCAGTCTACTCATCACTGTTTCCTTCCTAACGTCAATCTGTTTCATTTCCTCTGTTACCCTATGTCCTTGGCCCATCCATACATCTGGGAGATTGCTTGTGTCTTCCCTAGTGAAGACAGATCTAAAGTACTTATTAAATTCTTCTGCCATTTCTCTGTTTCCCATAACAATTTCACCCAATTCATTCTTCTAGGGCCCAACATTGTTCTTAACTATCTTCTTTCTCTTCACATACCTAAAAAAGCTTTTGCTATCCTCCTTTATATTCCTGGCTAGCTTGCGTTCATACCTCATTTTTTCTCCCCGTATTGCCTTTTTAGTTAAGTTCTGTTGTTCCTTAAAAATTTCCCAATCATCTGTCCTTCCACTCACCTTAGCTCTGTCATACTTCCTTTTTTTAATGCTATGCAATCTCTGACTTCCTTTGTCAACCACTGTGGCCCCTTTCCCCACTTTGAATCCTTCCTTCTCCGGGGGATGAACTGATTTTGCACCTAGTGCATTATTCCCAAGAATACCTGCCATTGCTGTTCCACTGTCTTTTCTGCTAGGATATCCGTCCAGTTAACTTTGGCCAGCTCCTCCCTCATGGCTCCATAGTCTCCCCTGTTCAACTGCAACACTGACACCTCCGATCTGCCCTTTTCCTTCTCAAATTGCAGATAAAAACTTATCATATTATGGTCACTACCTCCTAATGGCTCCTTTACTTCAAGATTGCTTATCAAATCCTGTTCATTACACAAGACTAAATCCAGAATAGCCTTGTCCCTGGTCGGCTGTCATAGAAACTGTTCCAAGAATGCATCTCGTAGGCACTCTACAAACTCCCTGTCCTGGGGTCCAGCACCAACCTGATTCTCCCAATTCACCTGCATGTTGAAATCCCCCATAACTATTGCGACATTACCTTTGCCACATGCCAATGTTAACTCCCTATTCAACTTGCACCCAATATCCATCTACTATTTGGTGGCCTGTAGACAACACCCATTAGGGTCTTTTTGCCCTTACTGTTCCTCAGTTCTATCCACACAGACTCTACTTCTCCTGATCCTATGTTCCCCCTTGCAAAGGCTCGATCTTTCCCAGATTACCCTTGTAAAATGGTGGGCAATGTATCGTCCTTATCGCTGTACTTCAGAGCGGGGTGGGGAAAGAGGTGCCTCGGGTCATCGCTCATTAACACAGAACACTGAGTGCTTTGCACGGTTTCTGTGGTTCGCTTCACACGCGGAAGGTCCCCAGATCAATCCTGGGCAGAAACATTCTTTGGGCTCCAGTGTTCAGGATGAATATGGAACTTAACTTTTCAGGTTTATTGCCATGGGCATCCAGCGTGTAAATGTAGTGAACATGCGCACGATGTATTTCAATCCTGTCAAGGATATATTAAAGAAAGATGAATTTAAATATATACATTTAAATTATATATATATACACACACACATAATTTACAGGAGAAAAGAAACAGATTTAAACATAAGAAGGAACGTGGATGACCTAGACTGCGGGACGGCAGAATTAGCCGTTTGAAACTATTATCACAGAGCTGAGTATCTGTTGTTGTGGTTTCATCAGAACTGACATATCAAATGTTCCCCACCAGACAAACATCAGGAGGAATAATTTTGCGCTGCAAACACTCAAGCTCATTTAAATGTATTAACTCGGTTACTATACCTTTATAAGAGGTAAAGTATTAACTCGTTTACTCGGTGAAAGAACCAAGGTTGACAAAAGTATCTCTTTGCCCACTAAAATCCATCCCGAATCAAAATATAGGGTACAATTAACATTAAATTATCTCCATTGTGCTGCATTTATCTCTGTTTTGAGTGGAGTCATTTCGACATTTCCCTTCAAGTAATAAATAGTGGTGCTGATGAGATGGTAATAAAAATACAATTCTAATGCTCCCTGAAGATTGTTTACTGCTATTCATGATATTAAAACTATTAAAACAGAGTTGAGACCAATGTTGCAAGTTCCTAGTTGGTCGAAAAGAAACGTACCAACCAGAGGTCAGAGTGCAATGGGGGACAAAATAAAAACTTATTTTGCATAACCCTGAGATTGAGACATTGAAACATGGATAACCTACAGCGCAATACAGGCCTTTCGGCCTACAAAGTTGTGCCAAACATGCCCCTACCTTAGAAATTAGTAGGGTTACCCATAGCCCTCTTTTTTCTAAGCTCTATGTACCAATCCAGAAGTCTTTTAAAAGACCCTATCGTATCCGCCTCAACTACTGTTACCGGCAGCCCATTCCACGCATTCACCACACTCTGACTAAAAAACTTACCGCTGACATCTCCTCTGTACCTACTCCCAAACGCCTTAAACCTGTGTCCTCTTGCGGCAGCCATTTCAGCCTTGGGAAAAGGCCTCTGACTAATCACACGATTAATGGGTTGAACTTCAGTATTTCTCCGGTAAAACACAAGATTAGCACGCGGAAAGTGAACTGGACTGACCATGCGGACAAATCCTTTGTTATTTTCAAGGACCGGAACCTGAAGTGGAGACGATTCAAATTTCAAACTTCATTTATTATTAACGTACGTATAGATTGTACAACCTTGAGATTCGTCTCCTTACAGGTCAAAAATCGAATGGAATCCGCATGTACGCCTCCGCTCCGAATTCTCTCTGACTCCGTCTCGTCCTCCTCCTGACAAATCTGCTGGAACATACCTCGACCTCGGAACCGCATCATTGGTCAAAAGCGCAGATGACTGAGCGCTTTGCACAGTTTCTGTGGTGTAGTGGTTATCACGTTCGCTTTACATGCGAAAGGTCTGCAGTTCAGTCCTGGGCAGAAACATTGTTTGGTCTCCTGAACTTACGAAGAATATGAGACTCCGCTTTTCAGTACAGGTTCAAGCTTACTGTCACAGGCACCATGAACATTCGCTTCTCCAGCAGCAGGTCATTGTATTTAAACCTGACAGTGTAAATTACAGAAAGATGAATTAATATAAATTATTCATCATTTACAGGAGAACATTTAAAGACAAGGAGGTTCGAGGATGACCGAAAGCTCTTTCGCTCCAGCACCACCGCAACCACCCCACCTGTCAGTTGCGCAAATACTTCTGCTCCGCACAGTTTGTACCGCGGTGAAAATCTGCGATCATCAGGTTATATTGCATGGCAGACATATCACATATTCCAGTCCTGTTCAGGACCAAAGAGGAAGGACTGATCAGAATGCAAGCATCGTAGTTCTGCGGGAATGTCGAAAAGGATGGTTAAAACCTCCATGTATAATGACGATGACGTAGAGCAGGAAATTGCAGTATTTTATATCTATATATATCTACGGGTTGCTGTGTATTCATATGACATTTAAAATGGGCGAAATATCCCACCCGTGCATATTGGTCACTAACTGACCGTTGATGTTCTTCCGTGACGTTAACTTAAGGAATAAATATTTATCTCGGAACAGGCACCACAGTTGTCTCAACGCGCAGCCGGTGTAGAGTTACTCCGAAATAAGGCTTGATCTTTCCCAGATTACCCCTGTACAGCCCGCTTCCTAATCAACCCGGCCAGAGTTATGTTGTTTACCATGTCGACAGCGTTATTACCAGTAATGTTTCACTCCTGGATTCACACAGTGGATGTAAAATATCAGTCAAAAATGAAACAATGATCACTGACAAATGATCAGTCAAAACGTATCCTGGGATATCAGAGGAATCGAAGTGAAAGATAAAAGTTGGCCATTAGAAGCCAAGGAACAGATGGATGGTAAATTGGGGATGGTAATTGGTCTTATTCAGCGGTCAGGAATTTGCATGAAAACTTCCGTGGCAACGTTTTCAGATTTGTGCTTTTTCGAACGGATATTCCGCCACTTCACCGCCGTCTCATGAATCTCATGACAAGAACATACTCTGCAAAGAAATGTCAGATTAATATAATGTCGGGAATTGAATGGATCTGCACTTTGTTGGAGATAACAAGGGCGTGGACTATTATTCAAAAAGGGGTGAAAATTCAGAAATCGAAGATACAAGGGGAATTGGGACACACAGTGCAGGATTCCAGAAAGGGTGAATGCTGGTTGAGCTTTTAGTAGGGACGACATATGCAATGTCAACATTCATTTGGAGAGAACTAGAAGACAAAAGCGAGGCTGTAATGTTGAGTCTTTTTAATGCATTGGTCAGACAGCGCTTGGAACAAGATGAACAGTCTGCGTCCCTGATCTAAAAAAGGATGTGCTGGCATTGGGAAGTGTCAGGAGGACGATGAGGAGAATAATCCCGGGAATGAAACCTTTAGTGTATGAGGATCGTTTTATGACTCTGTCCCTAAACTTGCTGGAATTTAGAAGAAGGAGGCGGGGTACCCTTTGAAAGCTACCGAATATTGAACGGCCTAGATAGACTGGACCTGGAGAGGTTGTTTCCAAACGTGGGTGAGTTTAGGATCAAGAGAGCACAACCTCAGAATATTAGGACGTCCTTCAGAATAGGGATAAGGTGGAAGTTTTGTCACCAGAAGGTTATGATTAAGTGGACTTCATTGCGGGGATATCTGTAGAGGCAACTAAATTTTTTTTTCAAGCGGAGGTTCATTATCAAGCGTGTCAAAGTTGGCGAGGAGAAGGCAGGATAATGGCAAAGAGAGGGATAATATATCAGCCATGATAGAATGGCGGAATGATGGAAGTAGGTAATTCTGCTCTCATATCTTCTGGTATTATGGCCAACTCTATTGACAAACTGTAATTTTAGGACATTGTTTTTCCCAGACATCTGGACAAACTCTTTGGCTTTCGTGTAACGAACGGTGAAGGTTCTGAATTCTACTAATATATGGTCCCCAAGCTGAGGCATTCGACCCGAAGCTGGGATTCGAAGCAACGCGTGCAAAGCACAATGGATTTGCAGTCAATCGCCTTAATTTCTTGTCAACTGTGTCTGCTCTTCCATCGTTTGTTTCGCTGTTCTGAGTTTCATTAAAGCACTTACAGTTCCCGATTATGTTCCACAGTTCTATTTTCCTTAGAACCAGAGTTCATTGCATGAATAAGGAAGGCTTAGAGAGAAGAACCACAGAAGAATGGAAACTAGCTTTTATAGGCACCTTCATCGTGTCGTGCCAAATGCATCGATTCCGTGCTTTGTATGCCAGTGACGTTTGCCTTGAGAAATCGTTTCTAAATAGCAAAATCGAACATTAAATCAAAATAGAGATTGGAAATGGAAAGATATTAACTGCAATTGTTGCATTTTCACGGGAGATGAAAGCATTGCATTCAAATACTTTCATCTCGGTCATTCTACCCGTGGAAACCGTTGACAGAAGACAGTGTGTTCCCCATTGCTTCTCTTGGCGTTTCTTGTAGGATACGATCGTATGAATAAGACATCTGACTTCTGTGCTTGATTCGAAGTTATGAGAAGATTGCATGTTTGATGGCCTGTCACTGTCGTTATACCAACCTGCTTTTTTGTTAAGCCTCAAACAAGAGAAAATCTGCAGATTCCTGAAATCTGAGCAACACACGCAGAATGCTGGAAGAACTCAACGGGCCAGGCAGCATCTGGGGTAAAAAAAGGTGCAGTCGACGCTTCCCATTCCGTCCCGGGCTCCACAGGGCAACAAGGGTTTTGCTTTTTGGATACCTTAAGTGTATTATAGGATGTTGATTTGCTCATCATGAAAATACCATGAAATTTCCTGATCAAGCGCCATTTTTGTTTGAAAACTCCGATACTTGTTGCTTGAATGCATCATTTAAATCATTGGACATTTTGTCCGAAATGTAAGCTAAGACGTTTTCAGTAATGTCGAGGCAGGCCTGGACATGCTTCGGCAGCATGGTAGGGCAGGTTTTAGAAAGGCAATGAAAGCATCACACTCAGACCGTTCTGTGCATTGCGTTTACATGAAACACGAGGAAATCTGCAGATGCTGGAAATGCAAACAACACACACAAAATGCTGGTGGAACACAACAGGCCAGACAGCATCTGTAAGGAGAAGTACTGTCGACGTTTCGGGCCGAGACCTTCGAAGGGCGTTTGTGTGTGGCGTTTACATGTATATTGCTTTGCGATCACGTAAATACGCATACTCTATGCGCATCACATATTGGGGTGTACTCATCACAATAAATTAATTGCATTATCATAAGTATTTGAGACAGCAAAATATTTCACTGTTGCTGAAACGGCCGCGAAACCTTGTGTTATATTTGTGGCGAATACAGTATACACTTCAACCTCAAAAATAGCGTAGTATGGCTGTTATAAAAAAAACATTGAGCTCTGTTTTCTGTGTAAAAGTGTTCACATTCTTTGAGCAACATTACAGGTCGATCTTAGAGCTTAGCTCTGAGATAGTCGGAAGTCAATGCCGTTTAATGTTCTGATGATATCGCGAGAACAGAAGCATCATGAACTGCTACTGCTGTCTGACCAGTGTGTCTGGTTCCTCTGCTGAAATCCAGAAATGCATTGAACACCACAACCTCCTTTCAGCCTTGAGACCTGTGCCTCATGACGATATTCTTTTGGTATTGAAGACAGGATAGACATGAAGTCTAAATGAAACAGAAGAAGACGACATGATGCAAAAACCAGGAATGGAAAACGACACTGATTTTGAACGCTTTTTGTTGAGTGAGCCTCATTTTATAACTCAATCTGAATTAAAGGTTCAGGTCAGAGAACTGGGTCCGTCAACGGCAAAAAAACAAAGGCAGAATTGTTTGGTCAAGACGACACGAAGAGAACCAGGCACATCGAACTCAATACTTGAGACAGATATTTTTCTGGAAAACTCATGCCAAGATTAAGGAAGCCATTTTTGTTAGTCCACAGGTTACCTAGATCATCAATGACATGCAATTTGAGGAACTTCTAATGGAACCGGAGAAAATCGCTTGGAAGACATTGAAGGATGGTGTTGAAAATGTTGTTGGCAACTCCAGTCCACCAAGCTGCATGCAGCTGTTTGACAACATGCTTCAAGCAGACAAAACCATGAAGTGCAACATGTGAATAAATGCTCTTTTTCTGCGTTACCGTTTAGACTTCTTAAATGCAAATCTTGGCGCTGTCAATGAGGAGCATTGGAAAATATTTCACCAGGATTTTGTGCTCATGCAAAACAGTATCAACGTACTGGAATCCATCAAAGCTGCCTGATTATGGTTGCACACTTCAGTGTGGAGCCTCAGACACTGAATACAAACGAAAATAATCAACAAACTAGTTTTACCTTCGTTGAACTCTTGTGGAGCAGCTGAAACATTATGCAGTTTAAAGCTTAATATTCAATAAGTTTATTTCAGTTTTCTCCGAATTCCTATGTAATAGAGTAGTCTCATATTATATTTGCGCTCGGCGTCAAGTGGTGTATCCGAAACAACAACAAAATTTTCTGACTAAGCAGGAGTGATGAGCAGGGATCTGGACTAAATGTCGATATTGTTGGTTTGTTCCACTAAAGCAACAAAGATAGCACCATCTGATCCGCCGTTGCCATTCCAACCAAGTAACGGGTGATGCATTTGGAAAGTCCTCAATTTCCCCGAGATAGGATCACAATCGCCATTATATTAACTCCAAGAAATGTGGGTGTAAGAAACAGAAACATCATTAGCTGGAAAAGTCTGAATGCCCATCATTTTTCCGATGCTATGCAAGGCAAGTTTTTTTTAATTAAAAAAGTAGAAATCCTGCGCGTGCGGACTCCGTTGGTGCACTCTGGCTGGTGGATAATAATAGACTCGAGTAGCCGTGGGCAAGCGACCTTACGACAGTTTAGAGCGAAGCATCTGATTTCCAGGACTCACCCACCGGTGAGCGGAAGGTCGCTCAGGTAAACATGACCATTTCTATTATTTGAATGGATTATTGCTGGTGAAATCAGTTTTAAAGCACAAGTCCTGTTTTATTGATTTATGTAAAAACAGACCTACATGTGGAAAATAAATTAGCCAATCATATGAATAAGCTGCTATATTGTAGTTGTAAGCTCTCTGCATTGGTAGAGACGCCGTCCTCGAAAACCATCGACCAGTATCGCTTCAGAAACACGAGTGAGTTGAAATTATGGACCACGTAAATATCGGCACCATCATAATTGACAAAAAATCACATGGAAAAAATGTGGAATACGAAAATAAAACTGATAAATGCTTGAACCTTCCATCTGGAAACACATTTCAGGCGATCTTAGCATTGTGCTGAGTAAAAGTCCGTACAGTGCCCAAGAACAAAAGGAAGTCAAGGGCACAATACATATAGTAACCAGCTCCAGTATCTTACCAGGGATACCGATCGCTACAAGTGCGGGATAGAAAATGCCCGCGATGCATTAAATCACTGGATATCCTATATTCCGTCAGAAGAAGTGTTCGATTGTACGCAAAGTACCAAATACTCGTGTGGACCAGTGATCGGTTTTACAGAGTTAAACATAAGTTATACACAAGAGCAATTCCCCTGAAGCGATTAGTGTAGTTATCACATCAGTCACATGAGGGACAACCAGCTACACAGAAACTTACACAAAAGTGTTTTTCTAACTCTGCTACTGTGTCATGAACGTGTTTCCTCAAGTCGTGTTACAAATTAAAACCATATATAATATAAATGTTGCCAATTGAATTTCCAAGCCAACTAGCTTCCATTGCTGAAAGGGGGCCTTTTCATATCAGTGTTCTTTCTAACATAGGCTACCATTTTGAACAATCAACGTCAGCAAACCCCTTCAATCAGATTTATTTTGTCACATTCAGCGGAGCACATTCACTTCTAAAATTGAGGGAGGGCAGTTAACTTGGCAGGTGAAATGGAGTACACTTCTTTATTGAAGGCTTAGTTAGGTTATTCTTTTATTTCCTTCGTTCTAATCATTTCGATTGATTTGAGTGTTGAAGGTCACAGTAGCGGCTGATGACCTGCATGACAATAACACACTGTACGTATATTCTTCTAAGCATCTAAGAAAGATCGAGAGCAATAGTACAGGGGTTTTTGATAATAAGATGATACGCTCCCAAACACACGACATTAGCTGCGATTTGTTTACCGATTGCTGAACGCTGTTTTCCTGCACATACACATGGCCTTACGGTGTGAGGCTCTGCACTTCTCCGAGTGAAAGACTTGATCTCTTTACCCCATACCCCAGTGGCATCAGTACCGGACTTCTGAAACGAAGGCTCCCAAGTTCGTACCAATCGGACCCATCCGTGTCGGGTTGAGCGCCGAGCTAGCCACCCGGCCTCGTAAAACGCAAGGGTCGTGTCAGGAAAGTTCATACCGTGACCCGGTTAATCCGAAAGGAGACCAAGCCTGACACTACGTACCAGACAAGAATGGCTGACTGTCTGGTGTGACAAGCCATAAAATGAACCCCATACCTGTGACGGGCGGTGCAGACTATTTAACATTAAAGGCATTAGCCGGAGCTGCCACCTTTCTACCACTGTTTCCCCATCCATATTCGGTTTGGACAGAAGTAGAAGCTAAAATCTGTGATCTATCAGCAAGTTCTCTGGCTGGTCTGTTATTTGCCACGGAAACTGAATTAAACACCATCAAACACAATACATTATATTCGCACTGAAATTGTGTTCTGAAAATCCACAGTGCAGGTTATTTCTCCATGAAACACTGTTGAGTCACCACATGTTTTGTTTCTTCAGATGAAAATCACATGCTGTCTTCCAATTTTCATTCGGACACATTAAACTAAAACAACGCGGATCCAACACTGGTTTACCATAAGAAGCCAGTGAGTGGATGGTTGATTCTTTGACCGTGACAAGTGTGCTGCAGGGATTGGTGTTAGGTCCGTTCTTATTTATCATCCATGTGGGAAGATATTGTCAAACACTAAGATTGTATACGTAATTGTTTTGTGTGCATGTATGCACAGTCACATACAATCCACAGTCAGATATTCAATCAGCTCAATTGTGTATTGATAAATCTGATCATGTTGCGGTACCGCTTGCCGGACTGAAGCAGCTGAAACATTGGGGTGCGCAATGGTTCCGCAACGGGGAGCATATAGAGCTTTCAGTTCATCAGCAAGCGAAGGTCTGCTGTTCCCTTTGCCTCAAGGTTAGTTTTGTTGGAGGTTATGGCATTTAAACGCTGACACAGCTGTCGAGCATCCCTCGTTGATTCTCGTATACTCCGGAACCTCCACTTCGCCGGGGAGATGGATTTCCAGAGATCATACCTGCACCCGGTGTAGAATTCTTGATATCCAGACTTCAATGCCTGTGATCTGGCTCTCATCATATTCCTGATTTCATTGTTCAACCAGGGTAAACCTGGTTTACACTGCCGTTTTAAAGTCTGTAATGCCCCTGTTCTAGTCATTCACGTCCAGTTATAAGTTTTTGAACAGGGCCAAATCCTCTCACTCAAGGCAATCATGTAACCATTCATTTGCCTTCAGCGACCTTTAGCGATTAGTCGTCCTCTGAATCATTGCTCTTTGGGGTCTGTCTTTATGCAGGTAGCAGGAGTACAGTGCAATGATCCGATTTCCCAAAATGAGGACTCGGGTAGGAGCGATAGGCCTTATCTATCGTATTGTAGTAGTGGTCTAGTGTTTTGGGACCTCTAGTCCAGCAGGCTAAGTACTGATGATAATTGGGCAAGGTTTTCTTCAAACAGCTCTGGATAAATCTGCCCCCCACCATAATTTGAAAAATGTCGGTTTGGGTTGTTTTCTGTTTACAGGCAGCATCGTGCTGTTTCTCGAGTGCTTGCTTATAATAGGTCACTGTTATTTGTTATCTATATCGACGATCTGCTTGTTAATATGATAAATTGAGATTGCAAATGACACCAAGATTGGAAGCGTAGTCAACGGCAATGGTGCTTAATGGTATTCAATACAGTGAGACATTGATGTCGCACTTTGGGATGACAAACCATAATAGGATGTGCACAGTGAACGGTTGGGCACGCAGTAGTGCGGTATAACAGAGGGACTTGGGAATACAGATCGATAATTCCTTGAAAGTGGAGTTACAGGTAGATTGTGTCTTCAGTATAATTTATGACACTTCGGCCTTCATATATCAATGTAGCTAGTACAGGAGTTCTGATGCTATGTTGATGTTGTAGAAGACGATGGTATTGCTTAATACCTATGTGCATGAACGATATCAATGAGTTTGAAAAGGTGCAGCGATATATTGCGAGGACGATGCCGGGATTTGCAGACCAAAATCAGAGGGAAAGTTTTGGATGGTTCAAAATTGGTACGAATACTGTCAGTTGATTTCAAGTTTAAAAGATAATGGGATAACAACATGAATGTCGGGGTTCTGGATGACATGGTCCATGTGCAACATCAGTTTGGCACTGATGGATGAGCATAAAGTCTGTTTCAGTCTCGTAGAGCTCTCTAATTCTCTGCTCTGTGACTCTGTTACCGAATGCACATGCGGGATGTTCTCCAGAGGGGTAAATGTACTTCTTATAAGCTGGGTGTCTTGTGGCATCAATATGGGGCCTCTTACCATTCTTCTCATAGTCTGTTGTGGGTAAAATATATACCACATTTTGTGAGCAAATGTTGTGAACGAGTTAGGAAATGAATTGGCAAAGCAAAATGTTGTTTTCCAAAAAGAAACTCGGAATTACCTTTCGAATTTGGCCGCTCCTGACTTGACCTTATGTAAGTACAGAAGCTCCTGTGATTGAATCCATGAACAACCAGCACAACGTTTAACATGTCAGGCAGCATTTGCGAAAGATTCTGGACAGCTGACTTTGCGGGTCCAGACAGCTTATGTGAACCCTTCATAGAATCCATGATACACAGATCCTCGAAGAGGGACTCACTGCGCACAATTAACCAATCTATTCTCATGCACATAAAAAAGGGGATCGACAATTAGTGCCAGAATGCTTCCCGATATACCATTAAACCCAAATCCCCGACACACAGATATTTCATCAGCTGCATTTACAAGCCAGAAGCTGGGTTACTGATACTGGTTTCAGACTGCTGAAGTGTTAAATATTAACTTGCGAACGATACATAACAACCATCGCCCCTTTGCTTTCTACTCGAAAGGATTTCTTAAATGTTGTATGATTCTGATAATAGATTATATGTTGACTGTTCAACACTTAAAAGTATGTCATGCTCTGTGATAGTTTAACGTGTGAACACATTAAAATGTAAAACGTTGCAGAAGGACTGGACATTTGTGAGTTCAGTTGTAAGAGAAACGGAGGTAATGCGTGCGTGAATCAACGGAAGGCTAGTCTCGTGATTGTTAGGATTGTATTGAAAAGATGTTTGAAATAATCCTTTCTTCCACAATAGGATCTCACTGCCTGCAAATGTCTGCTTCATTGGTTGAAATAAATTTGCAGGAACATGTGAATATCGGGGACGGCTTCTTTTTCCGAAATTGTATGAAGTCTTAATGTATGGGGTCCACAATCACCCACAAGTGGCTTCCCTTTGCTCTTTAGAATATTTGATAAGGATTTTCACTCTAGGAATTAACTGCTTATTCTATATACGCCAGTTACCGACGACAGTTTTGAAGGAGGAAACGTTGAGCTTAGATTTTTTTTCTTGCATTACCAGCGTAGTTAGATTGTGTTCTTTTGTTTGTTTGCGTTGGTATTGATTTGAGTGGAAGACATGGATTCCATACTGGCCATGTGAAATCAAGGTTAAAGTGATCAAAATATTAGTTTATCTATTCTGGGCACGATAAGCCCGCTGTTCAAAGATAAATTGACAACAAGATCACTGGAATTCGGAGTTTGAAATTCGCATTCTGGGAGGCTATTTCATTTGGAAAGCACAAAAGGATGCTGCTGAATATTTTGAAATGCTGATTTTGAGTTGCAAGGTTCCATTGGAAAAGATTGTTTTGATGTAATCTTAGTATCAGCCCTGTGATAGGTACACGGGATTTCAGTTTAGAGAGCGTACAGTTTCAGTCCTGTTTCAGTATTTTGTTTTCATTATCAGCACTAGCTCAGTAGACTATCCAAGTGTTTCAGGATGGTAAACTAATGTCGGTCCCTCAGAACACTGTAATAGCAGAGTCTAGATATAGATGTAAGGTGTACTACGCATTTTACCTTCCTTGCGGAACATCTCCATCCACTGCCTCAATGGCCTTCCTTTGCTTCGCCAGTTCTGAATCTATGCAGCCAGGTTTCACAAGATGCCAGGCCATCTGACGTTCTGAATGTGTTCACCATACGGAGCCCAGACAAACACCTTAACAATTAATATACCTCAGCTGGACTGTTCTGACTTCATCTGCCTATTTTTCACTTTTTTCGTGGAATTTATTCTGGCTCATGAGGGCAATCCGCCCTCACAAAACCATGCTGACTATCCCCAGCCAGGTTACGTTTCTCCAGATACTCATAAATTCTTTCTTAAAAAACACTTTCCAATAACTTGCCCACTACTGAATGAGGACTCACTGGCCTGTAATTCTCATGACTACTTTGCATTTCTTGAACAAATAAATAACAATTGCCATTCTCTAAACCTCCCACACTACTTCTATGGCTAGCGATGAGGCAAATGTCATATTGAAAAGCCCAGAAATACCTTCTCTCGCTTTCTTTAATTAGCAGGAATACGCTCCTTCTAGCACTGGGGAAAGACTTATTTTAATGTTTTCCCAATTTCCAGCTTGGAATTCTAAGGGTCTGCATGTCCCAGTACATCTGTCTTTTAAGCGGTATCCACATTCATTAATATCGCACTCATTGGTGAATATCGAAGCAAAGTACCTTCACTGCCCCTTTGCACTCTGGACACATGCTTCCTCTTTCATCGCTGATCTGTCCCAGTCTCTCTCTCTCGTCATCCTCATGTTTTTCACCTACCTTAATGAGGCTTTCCGAGGCCTTCTCATGTCCCCTTCTAAGTCTTCTAAGTCCATTGTTAAATTCCTCCTGGCTACATGTTGACTATCGATCGCTCTGCCTGATCCTTTCTTCTAAAACCTTATGTATATTTCTTTCCTATTCTTGAAGAGGTATTCCATAACCAGGGTTACTTTACACGGGCATCCGTTTCCCGCCTCAATGCAACAATCCTATATTGAACTCCCTAGTGCACCCTTAAAAATCTCCATATTTCTGTTGTGCATCACTTCCCAAATTCGGCTACCAATTTCCTACCTAATAGTATCAATCAAATACATTCCATTCTGTCTGCTCCTATCCTAGTGTAAAGTATTAGTAAATGTCAAAAGACTGTGATCTATTGTTCTGAAATATTGGTACTGACCTGCGGAGAGATCTGTTAACTGACCCATTTCACTTTCCAGTACTAGATATAGGATGGACTGTTCGCTCGACCGCTTGCCTGCTTGTTGTGTCAAGACTCCTTCCTGGACACACTGGAGAAATTCTGTCATATTTTAAACAGTGGAAGTGCCGATGAATATAAGTGAAGTTTAAGTTGCCTGTGACAACAGCTGTGTTAAAATGGCACCTGTCCGAAGTCTATCTCCCCATCTGTCACTGACTCTGTGTGTTGTTTTCGTTTTGCTGATCGGAGCTCTGTTGAGAATACTCTCAAATGAGAATATTCCTTCCTACTTCTGAGTTCTACTCACTGTCTATTAACATAAAATCCCACCACACTGTCCTCCCTTTCCGCAGCTGTGATACTACCGCACTCTTCCTGTGTTTAAAAGGCTTTCCCTTTAATCTCTTTTACCCGACTATGAGCATTTCGAAACATCGAACCCCGAAAAGTCCGGAAGTCATTCCTCCCCTTGTGATTGAATTGATTTCATTTCTTACATCCTTCACATACATGAGGAATAATAATCTTCAGTTTACGTCTCTGTCTAAATGTGCAATGTGTAATAATAATAAATTATAATGATTTATAATAAAAATAGCAGTCAATGTAACGTAGAAAAGCACTCAAATCAGCGTGAGTTAATCAGTTTGGTAGCCTGGTGCATGAAGCTGTCCCGGAACCTGCTGGTCCTGGCTTTTATGCTGTGGTACCGTTTCCCGGATGATTGTAAAGTCTCTGCGATAGTTTCGAATTTATTCATTTCAGAAGACCCAGCCACATTATGGTTTGAATTTATGACATATTTGCCAAACCTACTGATTTTTTCAACTGCTTTATTCCAAAGCTTCGCTAAATTGCAATTGGAGTGGGCGTTATCGACACAGATGGCCACTTAATGTAAACACATCCTTCATTCCATTCTTTAGCTCTTGTTTGAATTTCCTCTGTGTCAGTGTATAGATACAAGTATTGGTACACACACTGAGAATTTGTAACATGTACCCAAATTGCTGTAGTATATATCCCAGGGAACTCATATATCTGTCCTGGTAAAAGTAATTTTCCGCTTGCCATTTCAGAGAATGAGCTATATAAGACATCCAAAGTAATATGAAATTAGCAGAAATTGCAAACAATAATATCATCGATTTTCTGCGGTTTTCTATCTCGGTATTTTTCAGATTATCACTGCTCTTCCGAAGCTCTCTGCGGACTCTATTTGCCGCAATTATATGTCTTACTGTTAACCCATTGAAGAAAAGAATTAAGCCGATTGGTAACAACGGTGTTAAAATGGTATCCAGCAATTCGAATCCTTTCCACATCGGTAAAGTAGCGTATTCGTGTGTGAAGGCGCAACGCCACGGCATGTTGTCAATAATGACGTAAGGTTCAATGTCAAAGTAAAACGGGACACATAGAAACATAGAAAATAGGTGCAGGAGTCGGCCCTTCGGCCCTTGAGCCTGCACCGCCATTCAGTATGATCATGGCTGATTATCCAACTCAGAACCCTGTACCTGCTTTCTCTCCATACCCCCTGATCCCTTTAGCCACAAGGGCCATATCTAACTTGCTCTGAAATATAGCCAATGAACCAGCCTCAACTGTTTCCTGTGGCAGAAAATTCCACAGATTCACCACTCTCTGTGTGAAGAAGTTTTTCCTCATCTCAGTCCTAAAAGGCTTCCCTTTTATCCTTAAACTGTGACCCCTCGTTCTGGACTTCCCCAACATCGGAAACAATCTTCCTGCATCTAGCCTGTCCAATCCCTTTAGAATTTTATACGTTTCAATAAGATACCCCCTCAATCTTCTAAATTCCAGTGAGTATAAGCCTAGTCGATCCAGTCTTTCTTCATATGAAAGTCCTGCCATCCCAGGAATCAATCTGGTGAACCTTCTCTGTACTCCCTCTATGGCAAGAATGTCTTTTCTCAGATTAGGGGACCAAAACTGCACACAATATTCTAGGTGCGGTCTCACCAAGGCCTTGTACAACTGCAGTAGAACCTCCCTGCTCCTGTACTCAAATCCTTTTGCTATGAATGCCAACATACCATTTGCCTTTTTCACCGCCTGCTGTACCTGCATGCCCACCTTCAATGACTGGCGTACAATGACACCCGGGTCTCGTTGCATCTCCCCTTTTCCTAATCGGCCACCGTTCAGATAATAATCTGTTTTCCTGTTCTTGCAACCAAAGTGGATAACCTCACATTTATCCACATTAAATTGCATCTGCCATGAATTTGCCCACTCACCTAATCTATCCAAGTCACCCTGCATCCTCATAGCATCCTCCTCACAGCTAACATCTCTCACAGCTCCTGTAACCACCGTGACCAAAACCGCCGTTGCTGTTCTCCCAGTGCAGCATCGTTCCGCGAGCTTTCGGCAACATATTGCGATAGTTGTAGCTTTAGCAGAACAGACCAACAATATCTACATTTATTCGAGATCCCTGCTCATCACTCCTGTATGCGTTCTGACACTTGTACTTGGGCTTGTAGCGACGGACTGTTCAGTTTGGTTTACCGTCAGTTTTAAACCAAACTGAACAGTCCGTCGCTACAAGCCCAAGTACAAGTGTCAGAACGCATACAGGAGTGATGAGCAGGGATCTCGAATAAATGTAGATATGGTTGGTCTGTCCCGCTAAAGCTACAACTATAACCACCATCAGATCCGCTGTTGCCATTCAAGCCAGGTAACGGGTGAAGTAATTGGAGAGTCCAAATTTTTCCCGATAGGATCACAATTGCTGTTAAATTAACTACAAAAAGATTTGGAGAAAAAAACCCCCACAGAATTATCGTTAGCTGCGTATGTCTGAAGTCCCACCATTTCTCCAATGGTATTTTTTTTGGGAAGTGAAAAGCTAAATTCAATTTGTGCAGACTCTGTCCGGGTACTCTGGCTGGACAGTAATGGACAGAATTAGCAGTAAATTGGCGAATTTCCGGCAGTTTAGAGCCGGGCATCTGATTTCCACGACTCACGTACCAGTGAAGGTGGATCGCTCCATAAGCCACACCATTTCCATTATTTGAGATGAACTAACTAAGGGATTATTTGTAGTGAAATCACGAGATTTAATGCATAAGCTATAATTCAGTGGTTTATGGATATTCGACTGGCCGGTCCATTGAAACAGCTTCTGATCTGGAAAAGCGGCCACTGTGGGTTCAGAAAGCCGAGCAAGGTGAAACTATAGAACTATGGCAAAATCGGCATCAACGCAATTGACAAAATAAATAAAAAGCTTCACATAGTGTCATGACCTCAGCCCCCTCCTTTGTGAGAATCGCAAGAGAGAGAGAGAGCCTTACGGTTTGGAATGTGGGCTGGTCGCTCAACAAGACAAAAGCCTCGGACATAGCCATTGTCTTGGGAGACACCTTTGTGGGATAAGGAACTGGCCTACGTGCAAAATCTCAGGGCAATGTGAGATGGGTGATGGGGGAAGGATTGCCCCGCCCCCCCCCCCCCACCCTGATGGACATCTACAACCCTGCCAGTCCAGATAAAAGGTGGGCTGCCGAGGCGGGGCGCCAGACGCACCAGAATACGCGCTTGAGATCCTGTGACAGCGTTTTGATAGCGACAGCCGGTGGTGGGGTTCGTGTGCGTCTTTTCCTTGCCTGGGATTGGCGACCCCGCAACGGAAGAACGGCTTAGCTACAGGGGAGGCCACAGATGAGCGTTCATTCCCCCAACGAGGCTCCGACAAACCGAACTCCTCCAGGTTGGAAAACCTGTCGGGTAACTCTTTCATCCCCCCTCTCTCTCTCTCTGTCTAACAAAAGTGCACCAACGCGACACCACAACGACGGCAGCGGGTGGAACTGCAGTGCCCGCAAAAAGACTTAAATATCCAGTAAACAAAATATATCTACATTACCCCTAGACAACGATAGAGCTTATTTCTGATTGATTATTACTATACCTGTGCTTTAGATTGAGTTGTGACGACGTATATGATCTGAATGTTTTATATTAACCATACGTTTGTGCCCCTTTATAAATAAAAACGTTTGAAAATAGTAGCATCAGGCTTCGGTGGATCCATCTATCTTTGCTGGAAAATTACCCGGTTACTGGGGAACGTAACAATAGAAAAAATCTGAAATCTAAATAAAGAAACTATCATATGCTTGAATCTTCAATTCTGGAAACACATTTCAGACGAAGGTAGCATCTGTGCTCAGTAAAAGTCCAAACAGCGCAGCAGAACAAAAGCACGATGAATACGGCACCATACATAGAGTGACCAGCTCCAGTATCTTACCAGAGATAGCGATCGCAACAATTACAGGATAGAAAACGCCTGCGATGTAGTAAATCACTGGATATCCCATAATCCGTAGAGGCCGTGTTCGAAACGATCCAACTGCTCGTATGGACTGTTGACTGGTTTTACGGAGTTATGTACAAGTGAGAGCAATTCCACTGAGGCAGTTAGTGTGGTTATCACATTAGTCGCATTAGGGACAACCAGCTTCACTAACACATATATTAAAGTGTTTTTCTCACTCTGTCGCCGTGCCACGAATTCGTATTCCCCAGGGATGTTACAAGTTATCGACTTTTAATCAAAAGATAATATGAACGTTGCCAATGTACTTTCCAAGACATCTGACGTCAGCTGTTGAAATGAGCCATTTTCTGATCAGTGTTGTTTCTAGCATAGACAATCATCTTGAACAATCAACATGGACAATCAACTGCAAACATATTTATTTTGTCACATTCAGCGGAGCACATTCGCTTCTGACATTGAGGGTGGGTCATTAGTTGGCAGTTGGAATAGAATACGCTTTATTGAGGGGGATGTTAGGAGCATTTTTTCTGTCGTTTGTTCTAGTCATTTTGGGTCATTTGAATGACGAAAGCCACAGTATCACCTGATGACATGTATCAAAATAAAACACGTTGTACGTATGTTCTTCTGAGCGTATAAAAGAGATCGAGAGGAATATTGGAGGGACATTTCATAATAAAAGTTATGCACCCACACGTACTTAGATGCAGCTTGTGGAAGGATTGATGAGGGTTATTTTATTGGTTAGCAGAGAGTAGATGGTTGATTCTTTGACTCTGACAAGTGCAGTGCAGGGATTGGTGTTAGGTCTGTTGTTATTTATCATGTAGGTTAATGACTTAGATGTCGATGTAACTAAATCAGAAGAACTGCGGACGACTCCTAGGTTGGGAACATTGTTCCAGCCAGGATCTCTATCCAAGTTTAGAGCTTGATGTTGACTGGCTGGGAAATAGGTTGAAAAATGGCAGATGGCATTTCATAGAGAAAAGTATGGAGTGTTCTGCGTTGTCAGGAAAGATACAACACGTTAGGGTGCACTTATTGAATAGGTGGACTTTAGTGTGCTGTATTTAAAAAGAGACCTGCGATACAGTACTATGTTCTATGATTTGAGTGAATCTACAACTAGAGTTCATAGGCTTGGGGAGAAATTTGAACCATGCAAGAAGTGTGTGTAGTAGAACTTATTCACTCAGAGGGTCGAGCGAGTGTAGAAGAAACTGCAAGCATAACTGGTAGATGCAGAAGATTTGTATAATTACAGTGAATGTTGTGAATTGTGAGGCTTACACGTTCATTCGCTAATGCAAAAAGCATGGATTTTAGAGAGAAATGCGAAGCGATAGTGTTCCACAATGCGGTACCGGAATCTGTATTGGGTCTCACCAATGTGGAATGAGGGAGGACGTGTATATGCAGGTAGGGGACTTGTAACGCTTGCAGTGATGTGCCAGAAAGGAGATTCATAGGGAGGGATAGTGTTCAAGGGAGTGACGGGATACCTGCAGACACTGCTGAAGGGGCTGGGGGCTTATAGGGAATTGTATCGTCGTAAGATCCCGTTGAAGAGGAAGGAGGTTAGAGAGGAGTGCTGGAGGTGTGTTCGGTAACAACATGAAGATATTTTATTTTTCCCCAGCTTTAATACTGGAGGAAGGTATAAGGTTAAATTCTCCAGAGAGTGAGACATAGATATCGAGTAATACCAGTTTCAGGATGATAATGTCGTTCAGTCAATCGAAGGTCAGGCAAATGTGCAAAATCAAGCAATGAAACGTTCAAAATAATGATGATTACTATCTGAAGTATACGGGAATGCAGGAACCTGCACCAAATTTCAATCGTGTGAGGAGAGGTTTTCGGGATATTCAATGGGAATTATCTGAGGGCACCGTCCGACCGGTATACTTACGTGCTAGGAAGTGTTGTTCTGCCAACTCTGCAACAAAATTCCAGATGCTGTCTCTCCGGTGAATGCAATTACTGTCATTGTTATCCTGGAAATGTAGATTTTGTACTGGTCAAATAAATGTCAACTACAACCAGCATTGAATTACTAACGGTTCCGGGGAAAGTGGGACTTCCACTTTCAGGAACACTTATACATTTACTTCATTTTACACGCTTAAAAAACTACCTGTTGTTAACAGAGAGCCATTGTGGTCTGCCAAAGATCAGATTTGATACTTATTTAGTGCACGTTGTTCATGCTGTGAAAGTAACAAATTATTTCTCAAATTAGCAGCTCATGTTTAGTACCAAAATAAAATCTCCAAGACCCTTCATTTTAAAATGTTAAGAACAGTAACTTACTTGCACTTCTGGTGGCGGGCTTGTCGTACTCTACCAAGAGGCAGCTTTTCCACTTTCAGTCTGCTCCTGTGGCTCCAAGTAACTGTTTGCATCCCCTGGTACGGCGCTTCACAAGACGGGCTAAAACAGGTGAGGATAGCCGGGAAACTTGAACCTCCGTGAGTTAGGGATTTGCTTACCCAGCATGTGAAACCATATCCCGGACTCGGCGGATGAGATCAGCTACAAGATCCAACACTCAAGAGGGCGGTGCAGAAACGCTTTATGTTGAACTAAGGGCAAAACAAGACACAATAGGCGTCATGGGTATCCGCTACAGCCGAGGAAATCTCCAATCTGGGCGCTCTTTCCTGCCATTGGATCAGTACTTTTGAGGCCGAGAGTGTGGAACTGCCCCAGTGCAACGTCTTTTTTTCACTGTGAAATTCAATAGTTACCCCATCGTCGGAAACGACAAACAATCAACACAGATAAACAATGATTAAAAAGGAATTAGAAATAAAACAACAAACCAAAGCAGCTAACACATTGATATACTTCAAGTATTTGACCTTGCACGATTTTCACAATCATTTCAAGCATACCTCTGTTTTCTAGTTATGATTCTGCATATTCCATAGAAATTGTCACCACGGCTATTTCAAAGAAAGAATTGTTCAGTTTATCGCCAATGGGCGCATATAAATAGATAGGTGCATAACAGATTGAGAAGGATTACATTTGGGAGACAGATAATTTGATTCCCTCTCTGGGCTGTGAGGAGAAACTGGGATTATTTCCCTCCTTCCAAGAGATCCATCTGCAATGAGCAGGACTGTCACAGTTCTACAGGCACATCACTGCCCACGCGGTGTCATCAGTGCTTATTCTGACATGCCACTGACCACATGGATAATGTCACTGCTCGTCCAAGTCCCTCAGTTCTGCAATGTTATTATGACATCATATTCAGTCCCACAATCAC
This sequence comes from Hemitrygon akajei, assembly GCF_048418815.1. Taxonomy (NCBI): domain Eukaryota; kingdom Metazoa; phylum Chordata; class Chondrichthyes; order Myliobatiformes; family Dasyatidae; genus Hemitrygon; species Hemitrygon akajei. Next base: position 90,961,231 of record NC_133136.1, on the reverse strand, counting down.
TCACACAGAGAATACCACGGTTTATTCAGAACATCTCTAAGTTTATCTCTAAGTATACTGGTAATTCCCTTACTTGCAGTCTCATGATAGACACAGCCAAAGCAAGATGTATGACTATACAGCCATAAAAATAATATAATAACATTGTTCCTCAGCAGAATCCCACTGTTAGTGATGATGCCCAGTCACACACTGGTGGATATCTGAACATATTAGCTATGTCTTTATATGTCAATGCCTGCTTCCCTACAACAAATAAAGTGTTGATAACACCGCAAAGTACGAACTGGAGAATCAATGCCCCAAAAGTGCAATCAATAATGCCATTATAGTACCCTGCGCAGCATGATATGGCTATGTGACTGGGATACAACTTATCACTATGGATTATCTTTTTCCAGTTACACAATTCAAAGGACAGAGATGTTCTGTCAATGTACCAACGAGTTACCGAGCAGCAGTGGAACATAAAGACATTGAATCTCGGCTTTCGGTATTATTTTCGTTCTGGTATCAAGAGTGACCTGGTGTTTAAAGAGAGATATTCACTCTTTTTTCATCAAGACTTTGGGTCGTGTTTATATTTCCAGGCACGGGCACAATTATATTTTCGAATGTCTAAATGAAATTCGGTGTTATATACTTGCAAGTCTTTTTACACCCTTTTCTTTAGTTCACGAAAAAAAATCCAGGCATTTCAGTGGGATCGCGGATAAAGAACCTCAATGCCGAAAATAGGTATAGCTTGTTTTCAACAGATTCAGATAATGGAAACCACCGGGGAGCATAAGAATGGCAAACCATCATCACTAACAGCTTTACACAGTCGAGATGTTTTTCTCTGATGTCTCATTCCTGGAATAAAATAGTAATATAATTATTAAAGTATCCTGTATACATGTAAACATGCGTTAGGTATATTTAAACTTTGAAAGAAAAATGTGCTGAATGATTTGTTGTTTCGAGCAAGCTGTGTAGACCAACAAGAAAGAATTATTGCACATCAGAATAATTAACGTCAAAATGAACACGAGGAAATCTGCAGAATCTGGAAATTCAAGCAACACACACAAAATGCTAGTGGAACGCAGCAGACCAGGCAGCATCCTTAGGAAGAATCACTGTTGACGTTTCGGGCCGAGACCCTTCGTCAGGACTGACTCAAATAAAAGATAGTAAGAGATTTGAAAGTAGGAGGGGGAGGGGGAAATCCAAAATGATAGGAGAAGACCGGAGAGGGTGGGGTGAAGCCAAGCTAGAAAGGTGATTGGCAAAAGGGATACAGAGCTGGAGAAGGGAAAGGATCATGGGACAGGAGACCTAGGGAGAAAGAAAGGGGGAGGGGAACACCAGAGGAAGACGGAGAACAGGCAAAGAGTGATGGGCAGACAGAAAGAAAAAAAAAGGGGGAAATAAATAAATCAGGGATGCGGTAAGAAGGGGAGGAGGAGCATTAACGGAAGTTAGAAAAGTTAATGTTCATGCCATCAGGTTGGAGGTTACCCAGACGGAATATCAGGTGTTGCTCCTCCAACCTGAGTGTGGCTTCATCTTGACAGTAGAGGAGGCCATGGATAGACATATCAGAATGGGAATGAGACATGGAATTAGCTCAATACATCAGACAAAATGAAGTTATCAGGGGAATTACTATTAAATGGACAGAGCATAAAGTGGCTTGTTACGTGGATCACATTATGATCTATCTAGGGCAGTGGTTTCCAACGTGGGGCGTACGCCCCACAGGGGGGTAATTTGATTTTTAAGGGGGGCAATTCGAGAATGAGTTATTAACAGTGAATTTTTTCTAGTAAGTCTGTGTGAGTATGAGTGTGTGTGCGAGTTAATACATATGTGTATATACAGTATGCATACATAAAAATACTTGTGTGTATGTACATGTGTAATTGCGTTTGTACTGTATATATAGTGTATCACCATCATTACAACCATCAAATGGCTTTCATAATTAAATTAATGAATTGACTGATGTAGGAAGGAACGAATGAACAAGTCCAAACGCGTAAGAAACTCGTACGAGGTCGCGCCGATGCTGCTTTTTGCAGTAGCTTTCGGTTCTTGGTGGTGTGAAGGTGTGTACATTGCATCATCTCTTTTAAACGGTGTATCTGTCTTTGTATGCTGTAGAAACGAATCGGCATTGTTTTATTTATTTATTATTATTATTTTAATATCACTTAATGTTCTTTTTTTTTACAATTTCTTAGTAATTTCTTCCTCAGAACTTTAACAGTCCTTTGGTTCTTTTATTTTTCTCTTTCATGAATGCCATGTTCTTTGGAAGCTTGTTTAAACCAAGTTAATGGTCTTTTAGGCTTCCTCCAGGTGAATAGCAGTTCACTTTTTGAATAATAAGAATTATATATCACCACAGGGGGCATCAGGATTTTAGAGGTGATTAGGTGGGGCATGGCCAAAAAAAGGTTGGGAAGCACTGATCTAGGGTAACCAACGTACTCTTTACCTAAATTGATGCAATCCTTTGAACAATATGGTCAAATATCAGGATACAAGATCAACATGGATAAAACCCAATTACTTTCATATTACTATAGCCCACCAAGAGAAATTGAAAGTAGATATCCCTGGGCATGGCAAACAGAGTCTTTCAAATATTTGGGAATCATTATGCCAAAAGATTTGGCAAAATTATCAGAATGTAATTATCAGCCTTTATATAAAAAATTAAGGAAGATATGGGAAGATGGAACCTGAGTCCTTTTTTCAGTCTCAGTTCAAGGATTGAGTCTATTAAAATGGATATACTGCACAGGCTGTTATATCTCTTTCAGACCCTACCAATAGAGCTTAATCAAAATCAATTCAATGAATGGAACAAGATGCTATCAAGGTATATTTGGCAGGGTAAAAGGCCTAGAGTTAGTCTCAAAACTTTGCAATTAGCAAAGGAAAAGGGGGAATGGAGCCTACCTTCTCTTAGGGATTATTATTTTGCAGCACATTTGAGAGCTGTGATATGTTGGTGCAACCCATCATATGACGTTCAATGGAAAAACAATTTTGGCTGATAACAACCTGCAAAGGTACATAAATACTATTGATAACCCATGGGTGAAATTGACTCTTAAAATATGGAAAACTACTATAAAAGAATATAATCTAGAGGGAGATATTATAATTCTTAAGTGGTGTGCATATGATTCAGATTTTACACTAAATAAATTGGATGCTAGATTTAAGGACTGGACAGCTAAAGGAATAACAGTTCTTTGCAACATAATGAAAGAAGGAACACTGTTCAGATTTGAAATGCTTAAATGTTTAAACACTTATTAGAAAAACAAGATTTTTATTGGTATTTGCAGATGCGACAATATGTTAATAAGACGCTTAAAAATGTAACCAAGGCAAGTACATGCTTGATAGAGCTATTTAGAAAAGCATATAATTCAGATAACGGTAGTAGAATCATTTCAAGCATGTATAAGGGGTTGTCAAATCTTAAAACACATTCGACTTCATACATTAAAACAAAATGGGAGAAGGAAGGAGGGATAATTGTATCTGAGGAAGAATGGACAATAATATGGAGGTATCAATGGAAGTGTACCAGTTCACAGAAATGGAGGGAGTTTGGATGGAAAAACTTGATAAGATATTTTATTACACCCTCTCAGAAATCCCATTATGATAGTAACCTCCCTGTTTGCTGGAGAAATTTTGGAAGTCAAAATGCAAATCATTATCATATTTTTTGGGACTGCCCTGTTATCAAAAACTATTGGAGGGGGATATACAATGCCCTACAAGACATCTTTAAATATAAAATACCCTTAGAAAGTAAGACCATATATTTTGGTTATATACCTCAAGAATGGTTGAAAAGAGATAAGTATTTAATGAATATACTGTTGGTGTCTGGTAAAAGACTTTTACTAGGAAATGGTTATCACAGGAGAGCCCAACTTTAAATGCATGGATGGAAATTACAATAGACATTTACAAAATGGTGAAAATAACAGCATCTGTTAATCATAAACTGGAATTATTTGATTCATACTGGGAAAAATGGTTTAACTACATAATGCCTCATAGGCCTGATTTTATTCTCACAGATCAATGAATATGTTGTAAAAAAGATCACACCCTACTTGTACATAGTTTTTTTCCTTTTGCTTGTTTTTTCTTTCTGCTCTTTTCTATAAGTGTATACGTCAGATAAATACTTTGTGGAGATTTGTGATATATATAATTATATGATATATATGTACAATGTCTGAAATACATCTTTTGGAAATATTTGTTTGATGATAAACCAATAAAAAATAAATTACAAAAAAATGAAAAGTATTTTAACTGAATCACTTATTGGGTAAAGGTGTTTGGAGCATTTTACTGTAGAATGCAACTTTACTGTGCTTACGAGTCATGAAAAATATCTTAATTTATTTTAATGTATCCTCTATCCTACTAATGAGACATTTAACAGATTGAATCACCTTTTCTGAATATATTGCAAAGTATGTGTCTGCTTCATTGTTTCTATATGACTATGTAGAAATGCAAGAGATGCTCATTGTGCCTCACAGATGTGATTAACAATAGTCAAGAAGAGACTTCATTAACGTGCTGACAAGATTTCTAAAAAGATTTTGAAATAATATGTGAATGAGGGTTTAGCACTTTCACCAATTCTCGACACAGGATATATATAATAATGGAGAACTCCAAAGCTTTCTACAAGTATGAAAAAAGCAAGAGGATGAGCCGTATGAGAATAAGGCCAATTAGTTGTGACAGTGCCAACGTGTGCATGCAGTAGGAGGTGGCTGCAGAGGTATAATGGATAATTTCCTACAGTATTCACTATGGAAAAGGACTTACAGCAGACTGAAATGCTTGAAATGTCATGGTCTGGTCAGTGAAATCCACATTCTGGTTCATGGTCTGGTCCAGGTTCCTTATTCCACGTTTTCCGGTTTTCCCAGTTTCTGTTGAGGCAGCTGATTTTCGTTTGGGCTGGCTTCATAAATAGCTCCAGGATGCAGCCTCTGGCTGCTGGACTGTTCCTGTCCAAACCCCCTGTCTGTATCCCTTTGCCTTACCTCACCTGGAGCCTTGCCTTGTCTCAACTGAAGACTTGACTTGCCTCGACTTGCCTCACCTGCAGCCTTGCCTTGCTTTGCCTTGCCTGGGGCATTGCCTTGCCTCGCCTTGCCTCACCTGAAGGCTCACCTTGCTTTGCCTCGCCTGGAGCCTTGACTTGGCTTGCCTGGAGCCTTGCCTTACCTCACCTGGAGCATTGCCTTGCCTCGCCTGGAGCCTTGCCTTCCCTTGCCTTGCCTCGCCTGGAGCCTTGCCTTGTCTCACCTCACCTGGAGCCTTGCCTTGCCTCGCCTGGAGCCTTGACTTCCCTCACCTTGTCTCGCCTGGAGCCTTGTCTCACCCGGAGCCTTGCCTTGCCTTGCCAGGAGCCTTGCCTTGCCTCACCTGGAGCCTTGCCTCGCCTTGCCTCGCCTGGAGGCTTGACTTGCCTTGCCTGCAGCCTTGCCTTACCTTGCCTGGAGCATTGCCTTGCCTTGTCTGGAGCCTTGCCTTGCCTTGCCTCGCCTAGCCTTGCCTCTGGAGCCTTGCCTTGCCTTGCCTTGCCTAGACTCAAACTTTGCCTCGCCTAGAGCCTTGCCTTGCCTGGAACCCTTGCCTTCTCTGCTGTCAAGTTCAACCACTGGATCTAGATAAGGAACTGTCTTTCGTTGTTTTCAACTGTCTCTGCATCCACGCCTTCGCAAGGTAGGTCCAGCCGTTTGCCGCTTCCTAGTGTTGTGAACTGTCTGTGTGCACGCCTTCGCTAGACAGGTCCAACCGTCTGCCACTACCTTGTGTTGGGAACCATCTTGTCGTATTTTGCATTCTGTGTAATGAGTCCCGGCCCTACATCCTGTCTCCAAGGAGGGGGTCCTGACTCTGTGTAAAGCCCCGGCCCTACGTCCTGGCTCTGTGTTCCATGTTCCTGTCTTTCCTTCGACCAAGGCTCTGCATTCCTGTCTCTTCCTTGACCAAGTCAAGGCTTCGGGGTCTCGTCCAGTCTTAGCCACGTCCAAGAACCTTGTCCTGTCCAAGCCATGGCTTTGTGTTCTCATTTTGTCCATATATCTCACCCAGTCCAGGAGTACCTTGCCCAGCCCAGTGTTGGGATTTCCCTCGTCCTGTTCTGGGGTTCCCTTGTCCTGTCCTGGAGTCTCACGTCCAGTCCTGTTGCCTGTCCTCGTCCCGTAGCCACGTCCTCGCCTAGTTCTGGAGTCCGAGCCCAAGTCAAGATCCAGGTTCTGGGTCCTTGTTCAGTCTCTGGCTCGGAGTCCAAGTCCAGGCTCCTAGTTTCCAGTTCCATGTCCTGGTTCCACTATCCTAGTCAAGTCCTAGCCCAGGCCCAGAATCCTTGTCTCATCCAGGGCCTGTGTCATGTCCAGCATCCTTTCCTTCAACTTCCTTTGCTTTCTTGATACACCTAGTCCTCACCCTGGTACTTCAGTGTCTGTGTCTTGCATTTGGGTCCGATCCCAAAGCCCACCTTATAACATGTACATGAATAGGAAAGATGATCTGCTGGAGCTTTTAAAACCTATTAAATTAGATATGCAGCCAGGACCAGATGTCATATACCCTGGGCTACTGCAGGAAGCGTGGATAGAGATTGCTGAGTCTCTGGCGATAACATTTACAGGAACTGCAGGACATTCTGTGCTGACCACTGCCTGATGTTCTGACATCAAAGGTGCTGGTCTGAAAGGTTCACATGGATCGCGATGAACAAAGTAGTTCATCGTCATCTTGATGAACCGGCACAAGGTATTGGATTCAGTCCAGTACATTACAGGTGGAGCCGTCCAAACCATTGAGCACATCTACATGAAACACTGTCATAGCAAAACAGCATCCATCATCAGAAATGTTCACCACCCAGACCAAGCTCTTTTCTCACTACTGCAATCAGGTAGAAGGTACAAGAGCCTCAGGACTCACACCAACAGGTTCAGGAACAGTTACTACACCTCAACCATCAGGCTCTTGAACAATAGAAGATAAAAACACTCACTTGCCCATCCATTGAGATGCTTCCACAACCAATTATCGCACTGGGCCTATCTCAGAATTAGAGAAATAACAGATGGTCTGATTGACACAAACACAGTCTCACAGGGTGTTTACAGGGTAGAAACAGGAATGAAGTTTCCCCTGGCTGCAAAGTCTTGCAGACTCAAAATCCAAGGTCAGCTCAGCAGGACTGAGATATGGAGAAATTTCCCCACCCAGAGTGCAGTGAATCTTTGGAATTTTTGGGTGAAGGACAGGGTTTCAGTTGAAATAATATTAGTCTCCATGATCTTTGTGTTGTTTGAGTGGGTGTAAACCGACCGCAAGGGGATGGGAACCGGAGTAATAGTGCTGAAGTTGGTTTACAAATAGAGGCAATGTGTAGTGAGATTCCTAGTGAGGAGAGGCTGATGATATGGCAAAGTTGCAGTCAATGGGATGAATTGCCAATGTAAAAAGCAGACAAAATAAAAAAAAGTGAATACAGAACTGAAAGTGTTACATTTGTATGCGTGCAGAATATGGATAAGGTAGATTAACTTGTCACACAGTTACAGATTGGCAAGTATGATGTTATAGGCATCACTGAATCATGGCTGAAAGAAGATTAGAGCTGGGAGCTCAATGTCCAAGCTCACACATTGTATTGCAAGGATAGGAGGGAAGGCAGAGGGGTGGCATTTCTCTGTTGGTAAAGAATAAAATCAAATCATTAAGAAGAGGTGATATTGGGTCGGAAGCTGCAGAAACATTGTGCATAGAACTGAAAAACAAGGGTAAAATGATCCTGATGGTAGTTACATAGAGTCCCAAACAGTAGTAAGGATGTGGTCTACAAATTACATGAGATAGAAAATGCATGTCAAAAGGGCATTCTTACTCTACCAGTCAGAGGGGATATCACTATGCAGATAGATTGTGAAAATCAGGTTGGTGCTGGATTCTCGGGGGGTGGGGGGGTGGGTTGTATGATTTCTAGAATGCCTACGAGATGGCTTTTTAGAGCAGCTCATGGTAGAGCCCACTAGGGGATCAGTTATTCTGGATTTGGTATTGTGCAATAAACCAGAATTGATTGGGGAGCTTAAATTAAAGGAACTCTCTGGGACAAATGATCATAATATGATCAAATTCACCCTGAAATTTGAGAAGGAGAAGCTAAAAGGAAATGTATCAGTATTACAGTAGAGTAAAGGGAATTACAGAGGCATAAGAGAGAAGTTGGCAGTGATGACAGCAAAGCAGCGATGGCTGGAATATCTGGAAGCAATTCAGAAGTCACAGGATATATACATCACAGAGAGGAAAGAGTATTCTGAAGAAAATATAACAATCATAGCTAACAGAAGAAGGCAAAGCCAACATAAACTCAAAAAAGAGGGTATATAATAAAGTAAAAATTAGCAGGAAGTTAGAGGTTTGGGAACCTTTTAAAAACCAACAGAAGGCAACCAGAAATGTCATTAAGGTAAAGATGGAAATCAAAAATAAGCCAGACACTAATATTAAAGAGGATACCAAAAGTTTGTTCAGATACATAAGGTGTAAAAGAAAGGCGGGAGTAGATATTGGACCACAGGAAAAAAATGCTGCAAAGATAGTAATGTGGGACAAAGAAATGGTGGACTATTAGTGAGGCTGTGGATGACACTAAAACTGCTGTGGTGCAGGAGAGGGTTGCCAAGGTTACAATATGGTGGCGACCAGCTGCAAAAGTGGGTCAAGGAATCTTAGATGAACCATAACTGGACAAGTGTGATGTGATCGGTTTTTGGATGTCAAACCAGAGCAGAACATACAGAGTGAATGACAGGGCCCAGGAAGAGTCATACATCAGAGTGTCTGAGGGGTACAAGTAAAGATTTGCCTGAAAGTGCTGACACATGAAGACAGGGTAGTGAAGAAGGTGTGGAGAGGTTCTTGTGCTGTGTAAATCTGTTATTCTAACTGTAAATGGGCCTGTTGTAAGCCGACAAATTTACTTTCTCTTTCTTCTCTTAGAGGGACAAGAGTGCTGGAAACCATGCCATCTGGGTGAGCGCAGGGAAACGCAACATTTCACTGTGCGAGACAGCGATGAAACTGTGAGTGACCAGTCCACAGTACAAGCCCGAGACAGCAAGTGGTTTTGTAAAGGAGTAATGGGTACAGCAAATGATCGACACCAAGGAAGCCCGTTATGTCACAGTCCATAATGTGGGAGAGAAGAAACAGCAGAGTAAAGCTGATTCTGACATGTGAACAAAACCTCGAGAGTTGGAGATCGGACAGAAGGTTACGATCTCAGTACATCAGCCGGGCCCATTACATCTCCAAGATCTGTAGGGCCAGATGATGTCGGTGACAGAGGCAGTCCATCAGTCTGTCAAATCCAAACTGCTCCAGATAAATCAGTATGTGGTGTATTAACTCCTAGGAAGCTATTCACTCTGGAAGCTGAGGTCCATGGACACATTGTCAATGGGATGCTCTGGGTGGAGATAATAAATCAGAATCAGGTTTATTATCACTGGCATGTGTCATGAAATTTGTTAACTTAGCAGCAGCAGTTCAAGACAATACATAATATAGAAGAAAAAATAAATATTAAATATGTAATCAATGACAGTATACTTATATTGAATAGATTAAAAATCATGCAAACGCAGAAATAATGTACATTAAAAATGTGAGGTAGTGGTCACAGGTTCAGTGTCCATTTAGGAAACAGATGGCAGAGGGAAAGAAGCTTTTCCCGAATCACTGAGTGTGTGCCTTTAGGCTTCTGTACCTCTTACCTGATGGTAACAATGAGAAAAGGGCATGACCTGGGTGCTGGAAGCCCATAATAATTGACACTGCCTTTCTGAGACACCGCTCCTTGAAGATGTCCTGGGTACTTTGTAGGCTAGTACCCAACATGGACCCAACATGGATATACAACACTCTGCAGCTTCTTGAAGTCCTGTGCTGTAGCCCCCACCACCACCACACCTCCACCCCATACCAGACTGATGCAGCCTGTTAGAATGCACTGCACAGTACATCTATAGAAGTTTTTGAGTGTGTTGGTTGACATACCAAATCTGTTCAAACTCCTAATGAAGTATAGATGCTGTCTTGCCTTCTTATAACTGCAGCAATATGTTGGGACCAGGTTAGGTCCTTAGAGATCTTGACATCCAGGAGCTAGAAAGTGCTTATTCTCTCCAATTCTGAGCCTCTACGATGATTAGAGGGTGTTCCTTCATCTGAACCTTCCTGAAGTCCACAATCAGCTCTTTTGTCTTACTGACTCTTAGATTTATCTTTCAGGCAATCAACAATGATGAGGATAAAGGAGCAGTTGATCCCTCAGTTATTTGGGGCAACCACTTACAGTTTGCACCCAGACCTGAAGGGTAGTTCAGTTCATACTGAATATCAAGAAAGGTGGGTTAAGGGAAGGCAACCTTTTCCATCCTGTGAGCCAAGGCAGAGACAATGGAGGAGAGGAACACATACATTCGTCACCATGCCCTGGAAATAAAGCGTGGGACAGAGGACTTGAATTTAGAGGAGGGATCAGATAATCAGATTAGTACAGAAAGGCTTCAGGCATAAACCCCAAGGAAGAAATCTGGAGCCAGAGTCCCTAAGGCTTTTGATGTTGTTTACAACTTCACATTGGCAACTGCTGCACCGATGCTGGTGCCAAGCTGAATCTGCGCTTGCCTTGGACTATATCAGTAATGTGGAGAGGGGGAACCCGCCTCATGGGCAACAGCCAGTTCTTCAAATCTTCACAGCCAGGCTTGCACTCTGGAGAGGACACAGGTCACCAGAGGCACAAACCCATGATCCCCTGGGATCGACAGCTGCCTACTACTAATGGTTGCAGGCCCAACTGAAAGTTACATATTCTACAATAAAGTATATCCCACCCAAACGTATATCCATCTGGACAGATGCAAGTGTAGTGTTAGTTAACCAGTGTCATTCCTCTGCCACTCAGTTAACCACTCCCACATGGGAGGAGTACACACTGTACAAGCAGGGTTGCATGCTGGTGTCCTGGTGTGCTCTGCTCTGTTCCTCAATAACAAACACAACAGTGTCAGAAGTGTTTCATCATCGATGAATTGGTGCCACAAACCCATGAGATCCTCCACAAGGAAGACTATTCTTGTTCGCATCTATCCATGAAAAATATCCAGAGACTTGTCATCCTAAACTGTCTTTGCTAGGGTTGCTCATTGAATGCACTATGAGGCATGAGCTTAGAACTGCCAGGGTTGCTAGGTAACGCCTTCCAGCTACACCCAAAATTGGAAACCCATGTGAACCACTGGCCTGGGGAAGAGAGAAGGTGAACAAAAAGCTAAAAGACCTAAAGTACATAATTCACCCAGATCAGATAAACTGCACCTTCGGTTTCTAAAAGAGGTAGCGTTGAAGATTGTGGTGGTATTAGAAATGATCTTTCAAAATCATTGGACTCTAGCAAGGTGCCAGAGGACTGGAAAATTTGCAAATGTCACACCACTCTTTAAGAAAGGAGGAAGGCAGCAGAAAGGAAATTATAGACCAGTTAACCTGACCTCAGTAGTTGGGATGATATTAGAGTCAATTGTTAAGAATGAGGTGATGGAGTTCCTGGTGACACAGGACAAGATCGGACAAAGTCAGCATGGTTTCCTTCAGAGAAAATCCTGCCTGATGAATGTTTGAAATTCTTCGGAATTCTTTGAGGAGATTACAAGTAGGATAGATAAAAGGGATGCAGTGGATGTTGTATATTTGGGACCTTCAGAAGGCATTTGACAAGGTGTCACCCATGATGCTGCTAACCAAGTTAAGAGCCCACGGTATTAGAGGAAAGTTACTAACATGGTTAGAGCTTTGGCTGATTGGTAGGAAGCAGCGAGTGGGAATAAAAGGATCCTTTTATTTTTGGCTGCCAGTGGCTGGTGATGTTCCGCAGGGGTTGGTGTTGGGACCACTTCTTTTCATGCTGTAATAAATGATTTAGATGATGGAATAGATGGCTTTGTTGTCAAGTTTGCTGATGTTACCAAGATTGGTGGAGGGGCAGGTAGTGTTGAGGAAACAGGTATGATGCAGAAGGACTTAAGACAGATTAGGAGACTGGGCAAGTGGCAAGTGAACTACAATGTTGGAAGATGCATGGTCGTGCACTTCGGTAGTAGAAAAAATGTGCAAACTATTTTTCTAAACAGGGAGAAAATCAAAAAATCTGAGATGCAAAGGGACTTAGGAGTGGTGGTGACAAAGGCAAGTACCATATTAGCATTCCTTTCAATAGGTCTAGAATACAACCGCAGGGATATGATGCTGAGCTTTATAAGGCATTCATGAGGCCTCACCCTGAGTATTGTGAACAGTTTTGGTTCCCTCAACTTCAAAAAGGTATACTGGCATTGGAGAGGGTCCAGAGAAGGTTCACAAGGATATTTCCAGGAATGAAAGGGTTAGGAGAAACGTTTGATGGCTCTGGTTCTATACTTATAACCATAAACAATTACAGCACGGAAAAAGGCCTTCTAGTCCGTGCCGAGTGCTTACTCTCACCTAATCCCACTGACCCGCACTCAGCCCATAACCCTCCATTCCTTTCCTGTCCATATACTTATCCAATTTTGCTTTAAATGACAATACAGAAACTGCCTCTACCACTTCTACTGGAAGCTCATTCCACACAGCTACCACTCGCTGAGTAAAGAAATTCCCCCTCATGTTACCGTTAAACTTTTGCCTCCTAAGTCTCAACTCATGTCCTCCTGTTTGAATCTCCCCTACTCTCAATGGGAAAAAAAGCCTATCCACGTCAACTCTATCTATCCCCCTCATAATTGTAAATACCTCTATCAAGTCCCCCCTCAACCTTCTACGCTCCAAAGAATAAAGACCTAACTTGTTCAATCTTTCCTTGTAACTTAGGTGCTGAAACCCAGGTAACATTCTAGTAAATTTTCTCTGTACTCTCTCTATTTTGTTGACATCTTTCCTATAATTCGGAGACCAGAACTGTACACAATACTCCAAATTCAGCCTTACCAATGCCTTGTACAATTTTAACATTACATCCCAACTCCTATACTCAATGCTCTGATTTATAAAGGCAACATACCAAAAGCATTCTTCACCACCCTATCCACATGAGATTCCACCTTCAGGGAACTATGCACCATTATTCCTAGATCACTCTATTCTACTGCATTCTTCAATGCCCTACCATTTTACCATGTATGTCCTGTTTTGATTATTCCTACCAAAATGTAGCACCTCACACTTATCAGCATTAAACTCCATCTGCCATCGCTCAGGCCACTCTTCTAACTGGCCTAAATCTATCTACAAACTTTGAAAACCTCCTTTATTATCCACAACGCCAACTACCTTAGTATCATCTGCATACCTACTAATCCAATTTACCACCCATCATCCAGATCATTAATGCATATGACAAACAACATTGGACCAAGTACAGATCCCTGAGGCACACCACTAGTCACCAGCCTCCAACCTGACAAACAGTTATCCACCACTACTCTCTGGCATCTCCCAGCCAGAAACTGTTGAATCCATTTTACTACTTTAATATTAATACCTAACAATTGAACCTTCCTAACTAACCTTCCATGCAGAACCTTGTCAAAGGCCTTACTGAAGTCCATATAGACAACATCCACTGCTTTACCCTCATCAACTTTCCTCGTAACCTCTTCAAAAAATTCGATAAGATTTATCAAACATGACCTTCCATGCACAAATCCATGTTGACTGTTCCTAATCAGACCCTGTCTATCCAGATAATTATATATACCATCTCTAAGAATACTTTCCATTAATTTACCCACCACTGACGTCAAACTGACAGGCCTATAATTGCTAGGTTTACTCTTAGAACCCTTTTTTAAACAATGGAACTACATGAGCAATACGTCAATCATCCCCGTTTTGAATGACATTTGAAATATTTCTGTCAGAGCCCCTGCTATTTCTTCACTAACCTCCCTCAAGGTCCTAGGGAATATCCTGTCAGATCCGGAGATTTATCCACTTTTATATTCCTTAAAAGCGCCTCTTTAATTGTCATAGATTCCATAACTTCCCTACTTTCAATACTTGTTTCCCTTAACTTACACAATTCAATATCCTTCTCCTTAGTGAATACCGAATAAAAGAAATTGTTCAAATCTCCCCCATCTCTTTTGACTCCACACATAGCTGTCCACTCCGATTCTCTAAGGGACCAATTTTATCCCTCACTATCCTTTTGCTATTAATATAACCGTAGAAACCCTTTGGATTTATTTTCATCTTACCTGTCAAAGCAACCTCGTATCTTCTTTTAGCTTTTCTAACTTCTTTCTTAAGATTCTTCTTACATTCTGTTTATTCCTCGAGCACCTCTATTACTCCATACTGCCTATATTTATTGTAGATATCTCTCTTTTTCCTAACCAAGTTTCTAATATCCCATGAAAATCATGGCTCTCTCAAACTTTTAACCTTTCCTTTTAACCTATCTCCTCCGGTTCCATAAACACTTCTCTACTGTCATGATTGATTGGTCCTATTCTCTCACATCTTATCCTCTTGTTTTTCACATACTTGTAGAATGCCTTGGGGTTTTCAGGGTCTCACCTCTCCCTGATTAATCACCCCTCAACATCTCTGCAGTTAGTAAAAGCATAGGCTGGGGTATAATGACCTGTGAGAGTGATCAGAATAGGACATTATACCCCAACCAGTGATAGGCATATTTTTTAATAGTGTCTCTGGGTCTGTCATTACAACACAATATCATCAGATTGGATCGTTGTCCACAGCAAGTAACAGACCCAAAGCCATTAAATATTCCCCATTTGTTAACTAGTTAATTTGTGGGAACACTTTTGTGAACCTGCTCTGGAACCTCGCTGATCCATCACATCTTTTCTCAGTTAAGGAACCACAAACTGTCGACCTTACATATAACCATATGTTATATGATTATATGGTTATAGCACAGGTACATATGAGTGCCTTGCTTCAGTATTCACTACAAAAATATATTGGCGATTGTAGGGATGACTTACAGTGGACAGAAAAGCTTAAGTGTGTAAATATTAAGAAAGGGGATGTACTGGAGCTTTTGGAAAGCATCAAGTTGGATAGGTCACCGGGACCCGATGAGACGTCCCCCAGGCCACTGTGTGAGGCGAGCATGGAGATTGCTGAGCCTCTGGCGATGATCTTAGCATCATCAATTGGGACGGGAGAGGTTCCGGAGGATTGGAGGGTTGTGGATGTTGTTCCACTATTCAAGAAAGGGAGTAGAGAGATAGCCCAGGAAATTATAGACCAGTGAGTCTTACTTCTGTGGTTGGTCAGTTGATGGAGAAAATCCTGAGAGGGAGGATTTATGAATATTTTGAGAGGCATAATATGATAAGGAGTAGTCAACGTGGCTTTTTGAAAGGCAGGCTGTACCTTACGAGCCTGATTGATTTTTTTGAGGATGAAGGTAAAGCAGTAGATGTAGTGTAAATGGATTTCAGCAAAGCGTTTGACAAGGTACCTTATACAAGGCTGATTGAGAAAGTAAGGAGGCATAGGATCCAAGGGGACATTGCTTTGTGGATCCAGAACAGGCTTGCCCACAGAAGGCATAGAGTGGTTGTAGATGGGTCATATTCTGATGTTAACCATTTTTGCAAAGGAAACAAAAGATAACTTAAGTGGGAAGGTTGGCGTGGTTATTTTTGTGCATGAATTATAGATAGATAAGACAACAAATTACCAACCATTTATTAGTATATAGACAGATTTGTTGACATCATGTTAGGGTTATAGTGGGTGAGGGAAATTTGCCCAGTTAACTTGTAATCTGTTCAGATTTCATTTCGGTTTTCATGAGTCTTCTGCCAGTCGGTCAGTTTGACTTGATAACTCAATAAACATTGTTTCAGATTCATGGTATTTGTTGATATGTTTTCTTCTTATGGGTCCCTGCACACAGAGATGATGAGGGGAATGTGCGGGTGACTGTTGAGTTCGAAAAGCTGGGGGGGGGGGGGGGATAAACTGTTGATAAAGGCCTTCCACTTAGCAAATCAGAAGCTAGGGGGTTTGTAGGGTAACTCTTAGGTTCTTATGGTAAGACTTGTGGGATAATGGGCACAAGGGGAGATCCTTTACAGAATACACAAAAGTATTAGGTTCAGGGTAGAAGAGCGTAAAACATGAAGGGAAGGAATTACATTGAGACAACTTATAATTGGGCATATTATGGGTAATTATTCATTATGTTGTTTTGAAAAACATCATTCTGGGTTGTGTCATTCTGAAACAGTTGAACACACTATTTCAAGGAAAAACAGATCAGGTAGAAATAAATCAAATGCAAGCTTCATTGCAATCTTTGGGCGTTAATAGTTTTCATTTAAAGCGTTCTTAAGTTATGCGAGTGACTTTAATTTATTTCACGGCATTGTGTTTCGTTACGTATAATCTATAGGACTTTTTGGAGTAATTTAGTTTTCATTTGAAAACAAGAAGTTTAATTAAGTACAATCTATAGGGTTTTTGGGGATAATTTAGTGTTCATTGGAAAGAAGTGAGGGCTTTATTTCGCATTTCTCTACACCACACTCCAGTCCAGTTGGTGGCGGGAATGCGCCTTCAAGGCGGAGTGTCCACCGCGTAGTTTCAAACCACACCCTGTATCTTTACATTAGCCAGTCATTCGAGGAGAGCCCGGAGACTGGTGTGATTGACATTGGACTGGCCAACCGGCAACAGACTAGATCCCCGTCGTATTGTGAGAACGTCGGAATTTGAGGCCGGTGTGCGGTAATGGAAATAGATCTACATATCCACAGACCAATGAGGCGGCTTTCCGGAGTAGTTTGTTGGCTGACGTATGGTGGAGCCAATTCAATCGATGTGTTTGCCCATGCCCACACACATTCTGTCCTAATTTCCCGGAGCTGTCGGTCGACAGGGCAATCCGCCCGGGAATGACACCTTCAGATCAGGCGGTGAATATGAGGAGCTGGAACCCGGACTGGAGACACTGCGGCCGCCTTCAGCTTGCGCTCAAGACACGTCTTTATTAATGAACTAAAGTACCGAGGTGACCGGATATTTCACTGCGCTGATCGCCTGATCACTGAATTTCGTCTGAGTCACCGCGTAAATAAATGTGTTTGTGCAGCAGCTGAAATCCCTCAGCCAAAACCCCGACGTGAATAAAGATCCTCTCAGAATCATTGAAATCGAATCCTTTTCCTGTGACCTGACATAACGTGTATCATCCAGAGGAGGATAAAGCTACCAGATAGCGTGAAGAGTTAAACCACAGACCTCCTCCTACTCTCCATCTCCAGGTCACTGCATCTCTCCCACTTGCTCTGACCCTGCAGCCCCTTACGGACCCGAATGGCCACGAAAATGTGCCTGACAGAAGTTCAGTAGAAGGATGCCAGCGAAAGGCAGGAACGGAGTTAAAACCGTATCACACGGGGGTCAGTGAAAAGATGGTTTATTTTCACACTAAACCACGGTACCTTGTCGATTATCACTCAGGGTTCCCTTGTGAAGTACCACACTTTCTCCAGGACTGGAGGGGAGGGAGGGAGGGAGAGAGGGAGAGGGAGAGGGAGAGAGAGAGAGAGAGAGAGAGAGAGAGAGAGAGAGAGAGAGAGAGAGAGAGAGAGAGAGAGAGAGAGAGAGAGAGAGAGAGAGAGAGAGAGAGAGAGAGAGAGAGAGGAGGAGAGAGAGAGAGAGAGAGAGAGAGAATATTACTGAACACATTCTCCGGGAATTAGCAGGTGATCGTGTTTCAGCAAAAATCAGGAGCCCGTGAATGGATGCTAATCTAACATTAAACACGGGTCCCACTGTCTGTGACCTGCCTTCTTCAGTGTGAAGATAAGGTGACGTGTGGGCAACCTTCGGCGATAAAAACTAGCTGCATGAACAACGACGACCAGTGCTAATCCCGATTGCAAGCGCTAATGGGGCCAGTTTCACTGATTTAACCGTCACTGTTCAGGCATCTGGAATCTCAGCATATGAAGGGGCCGAGAAGCGATACAGAGGGGTGTAACATACACAAAATAATGGAGGAACTCAGCTGGTCAGGTTGCATGCATGCCATTGAACAAACTCTCATTTCGGCCTTCTTCAGGACGAAATGGCGCCTCAAGTTATGACGGGTCTCCGAGGGAGAACAAGAACAATTTAGTAACCTGAGGCTGAGTGGCTCCGTTAATGGATTAATTCTACAGCGCAGTTCAATTCGATAACTTTCTTCAGCAGATCCGTGGACACTTGTTCAGGTGATCAGACCCAATTATTGACCAACAAGCAGTGGAATTCGACTGTGACAGAGTCCACAGGGAGACGTAAAAGGGTTCATTCTGATCAATAGCTCAGAAACGAACATTACAGTGTAAATCACTCCCAGTCTCACCTTCTGGGAGAGCTGTCTGTCCCCAACACTGGGACAAATCTGAACAAAGTCCCAGTAAAACCCTACCGGCCTCACTTCCCGGAGAGCTGCCTGTCCCAAGCAGTGGGACAACTCTGAACAAGGTACCTTTAAAAACCTCCCACTCATCCCTTCCCGGAGAGCTTCTTGTTCCTAGCACTGGGATAACTCTGGACAAAGTCCCGTGACTGTGTCTCCACCCGCCGCTCTAATCTGCGTATTAAATTTGCCGACGACACCACATTGATTGGCCTAATCTCAAACAATAACGAGGTGGCCTACAGTGGTGTCGAGAAAACAACCTCTCCCTCAAAAACAATGGAGCGGGGTTATGAATTACAGAAGGAATGGAGACAGGCTAACCCCTATTGACATCAATGGATCTGGGGTTGAGAGGGTAATCAGCTTTAAGTTCCTCAGCATCCACATCACCGAGAAACTCATGTGGTCTCTACACACCAGCTGTGAGGTGAAAAAGGCATAACAACGCCTCTTTCACCTCAGATGGTTGAGGAAGTTTTGTAAGGGCCCCCAAGTCCTAGGAACTTTCTACAGAGACAGAATTGAGAGCATCCTGACCGGGTGCATCACTGCCTGGTATGGAAACTGTATTTCGCTTAATTGCAGGATTCTGCAGAGGGTGGTGCGGATCGCCCTGCACATCTGTAGTTGTGAACTTTGCATGATTCAGGACATGTACAAAGACAAGTGTGAAAAAAGGGCTCGAAAGATCATTGGGGTCCCAAGTTATCCAACCACGATCTCTTTCAGCTGCTACCATCCGGTAAACAGTGCCAGAGCATACCATCCAGGACCAACAGGCTCCAAGACAGCTTCTTCCACCAGGCCATATGACTGATTAACTCACACGGCGTTGAATGTATTCCTATGTTACATTGACTGTTCTATTTATTTCTAAATTAATGTAAATGACTAACCCTAGCGTTCATGTTTATGACGGATGTCAGAAATAAAATCAATTCTTTTCAATTAAATTCAAACCCTCCCGGTCACACTTTCCGAAGAGCTGCCTGACCTCAGCACTGGGACAAATATGAACACATTCCCATTCAAACCCTCAGTCACACATTGTGAAGAGCTGTCTGTCTTCGGCACTGGTAAAAGTCTGGGTAAGGTGCCATTAATGGCAAGAACAACGTTCGAGTCGATCCCATGAATTAGAGGAGAGACAGCGGTTTAGTTCCACTTGTCATTAAATATGAGAAATCAGAATGTTGTAAAGTCAGGATTCATATCTCTGAAAGGTATTTGTACAATTACAATCTTTGGAAGCTTGTTAAATGATCAGAAACAGGTTCACACTGGTTAGCTCACATAAATGCCTAACAGGAATTGCTCTGCTCACTCACCAGGAACGGTAATGAACATGGACAATATTCTCTCCACACTCCTGTACCTATCCAGCTTTGCAGACATTTTCTCCGTCCAGTGGTGTGCCCCCTGTGCTCGGAATGGAATATCAGGCAGCACATGCCTGGGGTTTTTAATACCATTTAGCGAATCCACAGCGATTTCAACAGATTTAAAAATAAAATTTAAAATTATCTCCAACCTGATTGCATCAGACAGTTGCAATCCCCGCTGTAACAGATTGTGATTAATTTAGTGAATTAGACCATTTATGGGAGTTACTTTGTCCCAACAAATGTGACTGAACCTTCAAGGTGCCTTATCAATTAAATGTGCTTTCACTGTTGTTACGAAAACCCCGTAACCAGGTAACTTACCAGCAAAGATAGATGGATCAGCTGAGTCGGATGCTACTATTTTCAAACGTTTTATTCAAAAAGGGGCACAAACGTATGGTTAATACAAAACATTCAGATCATATACATCGTCAAAACTCAATCTAAAACACCGGTGTAATAATAATCATTCAAAACACAAGCTCGATCGTCGTCTAGGGGTAATGTAGATTTTATATCGTTCGCTGGATCTTTTAGATCACGGCAGTTTCACTGAGTTGCCGGCGGAAGTGTCGCGTTGGTGCACTTTTGTTAGAAAGACAGAAAACATGAAGCATTTACCCGACAGGTTTTCCAGCCTGTAGGAGGTAGTCGGAAGTCTCGTTGGGGGAATGGACTCTCATCTGTGGCTTCCCCTGTAGCTAGGCCGTCTTCCGTGGTGAAGTCGCCAATCCCAGGCAAGGGAAGGACGCACACGAACCCCACCACCGGCTGTAGCTATTAAAACGCTGTCGCAGGATTTCTAGCGTTTCTCCTTCGTGTGTTTCCTTGGTGCATCTGGGTGCGTCTGAGGGTCCTCCCCTCAGACATTCCTTTATACTTCTTCACGGGATCGCAGGTGTCAATCAAGTTGCAGGTAATGCGATCTCTCTCTCAACCAGCCCACTTTGCCCGAGGGCTTTTCAGGTGGTCTCCATGAGACAATAGTCAAAGTCACCTTTATTCTGCTTCTTGAGAGAACGTGGTCTTCCGCACGTCTCTCTCTCTTGGGTCAGTTGACCCCCCTTAACTAGAGTTCTTGCGATTTTCACAAAGGAGGGGGCCAACGGCATAACACCTCCCCCCATAATGGGTTTTTAACCAGCGGTTAAAAACAGGTTGAAGCAGGAATTTTTTTTTTTGAATCTACATACTACACAAGCTTTTCTCTTCACAGAGTACTACTGTTATACATTCAAGTCAGTATCTAAACAGGTAACAAGTACAGTGCCCCTTTTCTTTAATACCTTAACCTCATGTGCCATACTAACGCCTGGTAGCATCAAACTTCAGCTCAATAACCACCTTATTTATTTGCTTTCTTCAGCAACATAACTAAGGAGGTGTGATCTTAGTTTACATACATCTACAAAGGTTCATGCAAAAGACAAATTTTTATGTTACTTTCAAACTTAACAGTCAAGCTTCCATGGGTGTTGTCTTTATTATTCACATACTTTGTCAAAATCCCTTAAAACCGGCTTCTGCTATTTTAAAAATCGCGTCCCCATTAACCCTCGCCTCTTTTCCGGTTAATTCCCTCGTGGCGATCTTGGGCACCCTGGCGAAATAGGCTTTCGCCCGCTCCTTTCATAGGAGTTATTTTATCAGCGTGTTCCAAACTTAGACCACCCAATTCCTTAATTTTAGGCAATTTGTCGTTTTTCTCTTCAGGACCCGTCATGCTATTAGTTTCCAATTTAAGATCCGCAAGCGATCCCGCTTTGTTCAGACAGCATTTCAACTTCTGCCTTTTCACACCACACTCTGGAATAACAATAGCGTGTGGGGCCCCTTTACCTTCCAACACAACCTGTAATTGATTCACAGGCTTTGTGGTACCAAGCCATTGTCTCTGTAGCCTGGTTGCTGCTTTTGATATCAGTCCAGCCTTTAAATTTTCTTCATTCAATTTGGGAACTACACATTCCCCTTTCCCTTGAGTTCCGTGACTAGGTTCAGCACCATGTGCATCCCCATCTTGGACACACTCAAACGGGACATTGGCCTCTTCCAGGCTTTCAACACCCGTACCTTTTTCAAATTCTAACGTCCCCCCCTCCTTCCAGTAACTCTCCAGGCAGCCCCCTGTTGGGGAAGGCGCAACCCTGCGAGCTGAAACACCCTCCTCGGCCATGTCAGCTGACTTCTCCACAGCAAGCATACCCTTCTCCTCTAAGACTGCCCTCATTTCACTCTCGGGACCATCGAGAACATCTTTAGAACTCTCAACTTCTCCAAACAATTCTGCCAACCCAGACAGATCAACCACGTCCAACTCTGGACGTTTTAACAGCTTTATCCGTTTCTCATCTTTATTTCCTACCTCTAGGACCCTTCTCTTCACTAAGGGGGGAGCTATCTCCTCGCCCTTACCCCCTTTTACTTTACTACCTTCCGTTTTACCACCCTCTGAACCCTCGTGGTGTAGGGTCGGTAAAAACGTCTGGGCCAATTTCAAACTGCGCGCTGTCCCAGCCGCCGCTCTCGACAGGCTGCGAGTGTCCGCGCATGCGCGATAGCTCGGGGACTCCATGGGCGGGGCCTCAACTATCAGGGCGGTTCCGATCTTCCCACCCGCGAGGTCATTACCCAACAGGAGGTCCACGCCCTCCCCCGGTAATTCCGGCAGGACTCCTAGCTCCACAGGTCCCGACACCAACTCGCAATCGAGAAAGACCCTATGCAAAGGCACGACCGCGGTCTGGTTCCCGATTCCTCTCAGGGCAACCTCCCCCGTCCGAGGGCCGAAATTTAACACATTACGGCTAATTAACGATAGTTCCGCCCCCGTGTCTCTCCAAATTCGTACGGGGATGGGGGGGTCCCCTTCCCTCAAAGACACGGTTCCTTCGGAACTAAATGTCTCCCGCCCCTCCGGTACTCCATCTACCTGGGGCCCTCTTGTCAATTTCCTGATTACCACTGCACGCCCGATAGGGGTCGCTGCTCTCTCCCTCTCTGGCTCCTTTCTCGGAGCAAAGCAGTTTGATGCGATATGACCCACCTTCCCACAATTAAAACAGGTTAAACCAGGAGATCTCCAGGTCTCCTGTCTGTTATCCTCACTTTTTCTGCTAGCTCCCGGCGGGATCTCCGCCTCAGCCGGCGGACTTTCCCTACCATTCCGACGGTTTCTCGGGTAAATTTTTGGCGAGGAAAACGTTGTCTTGTGGGTTAGGGCATATTCATCTGCGACCCTAGCCATCTCTGAGATGGACTGATTCGTCCTCTCATTTAAATACATTCGGATCTCTTCCGGAACGCAACCTTTAAATTCCTCAATCAAAATTAACTCCCTGAGACGCCCATAGTTCTCGGCCACCTTTTCAAAAATCAGGAAATAACTATCAACATCCGTCTCCTCGAACGGGGGGACCAACCTCAACGCCCGACTAATATCAAACCCCTCCTCTCTCTCTTCCCCTTGAGTTCTTCGCTCTTGCTTTCGCCTGTCCAGCTCCAATTCATGGCTCCTTTGTTTCTCTTTCTCTTCTGCTTCTGCTTCTAGCTGCTTTAGTTTGAACACATGCTCTCTTTCCACAGCCCTTTCCTTTGCGGCTCTATCGGCCTCATTTTCCCTCTCAGCTCTCTCGGCCTCTTTTTCCCTCTCAGCTCTCTCGGCCTCTTTTTCCCTCTCAGCTCTCTCCGCAGGTTTTTCAGCTGCTTCTACGTCTAGCTGCTTTACTTTAAGCTCATAGTCCAGCCTTGCTTTCTCCAACTCTACCTGATCTGTCCCACTCGCTAATCTCTTTTCAGGGATATTTTCCAAATCCTCAGCTGCAAACACCTTTTTCCCAACGTAATGCTGTTGTATGACCCTTCGCACTTCCTGCTTTTTCATTGCTGGCTTCACCGCTGTGAGGTCTAACGCCTGCGCCAAATTTACCAAGTCTGATTTTGTAGCCTTCCCTAGCGCCTCTACCGTCGGGTCTCTCATAAATTCACCCACATCCATCTTTGCTGGTTTCCCGTCTGGCTACCTGCGTAACCAGATTTAAGTTTGGACTTACAGCCCGATTCACTGACCCTCCCGTTTGGTTTCAAATCCGGGACGAGAACCCCACTTGTTACGAAAACCCCGTAAACAGGTAACTTACCAGCAAAGATAGATGGATCAGCTGAGTCGGATGCTACTATTTTCAAACGTTTTATTCAAAAAGGGGCACAAACGTATGGTTAATACAAAACATTCAGATCATATACATCGTCAAAACTCAATCTAAAACACCGGTGTAATAATAATCATTCAAAACACAAGCTCGATCGTCGTCTAGGGGTAATGTAGATTTTATATCGTTCGCTGGATCTTTTAGATCACGGCAGTTTCACTGAGTTGCCGGCGGAAGTGTCGCGTTGGTGCACTTTTGTTAGAAAGACAGAAAACATGAAGCATTTACCCGACAGGTTTTCCAGCCTGTAGGAGGTAGTCGGAAGTCTCGTTGGGGGAATGGACTCTCATCTGTGGCTTCCCCTGTAGCTAGGCCGTCTTCCGTGGTGAAGTCGCCAATCCCAGGCAAGGGAAGGACGCACACGAACCCCACCACCGGCTGTAGCTATTAAAACGCTGTCGCAGGATTTCTAGCGTTTCTCCTTCGTGTGTTTCCTTGGTGCATCTGGGTGCGTCTGAGGGTCCTCCCCTCAGACATTCCTTTATACTTCTTCACGGGATCGCAGGTGTCAATCAAGTTGCAGGTAATGCGATCTCTCTCTCAACCAGCCCACTTTGCCCGAGGGCTTTTCAGGTGGTCTCCATGAGACAATAGTCAAAGTCACCTTTATTCTGCTTCTTGAGAGAACGTGGTCTTCCGCACGTCTCTCTCTCTTGGGTCAGTTGACCCCCCTTAACTAGAGTTCTTGCGATTTTCACAAAGGAGGGGGCCAACGGCATAACACTGTAAAAATGTACTTCAAAGGAACCAATTGTCAGACACAGAATATTGAAGTAATTTACGTAATTAAAACTTATGAAATCGTATTGAATTACCTGCTGTTACCATTCTTCTCAAGAATATAACTCAGTATAGTTTGCGTTCGGGGCAGTCTACCGAGAGGGTCCGCAAAAAAATGTATGTTTGTGATGATGAATAAACCCTTTCGTATCCATGAAACTCTCCAAAATTGTCAGTGACATTATATTTGTTTAATTGCATCTGTTCTTGATTATGGCTGTGTGGCTTATAGATCAGCTTCATCTTCAACTTTAAAACATCACGGTGTTTTTAAGCAAAATATACTTTATTCAAAAATAAAATAATTTACAATGAACCATTCAATGACATTCAATCCGTTACAGGCGTTTTCTCTACATTCTGTACATTTCCACACGTTCAGCCACTCACGTGGCTCTATGTTGGTTCATCTTTAAACACTATTGTTGATGGGTAAACTCCCTGCCATCCTTCCCCTCCCACTCCCGCGGGAGAAGAACCCTAAACTGTGGTCCTTCCCCACGGGGTCCTTGCGGTTGCTGCACCAAGTTTCAGTGCGTCTCCCCGCACATACTCCTGCAGCCGAGAATATGCCAGTCGGCAGCATTCTCCCACGGACATCTCCATGTGCTGGTAGACCATCAAGTTTCGGGCCGACCAAAGAACGTCTTTCACCGAGTTGATGATCTGCTAGCAGCACCGGATGTTGGTCTCCGAACAGCCCGTAGATCAGAGAGTCCTCTGTTACGCAGCTGCTGGGGATGAATCTCGACACTGTCCTTTCCATCCTCCTCCACACCTTCTCCACGAACTCAGAGTGTGCACCTTTTGGCTAAGATCAAGTGTGTATCTCGCGGCGATTGGAAGGCGGAGGAGAAGATTTCGCACTCGCACGGGTGGACCCTAATGCTGATTGGCTCACAATCTGACACCCCTTTCCAGCGCTGAGAGCGGTGAAGAGGATGGCTGCAGAGGCCAGTGCATCGCCTCAGGGTCCGGGAATCGGGAACACCGTCAGACTGACAGTGCGAGACCAGAACGAGGGCACCAGCTTCATCAGGGAGACCTTAATCTGGAAGGTCCTGTTTGACTGTTGCGAATGTACGGCCGAGGACATCCACTGCGTACAGGATTTCACTGGCTTCTTTGAAGTCACCTTCCGGCAACCTGCAGGGTGGCAGAGGCTGCTCCAGCAATTTCAAGAGAAGGGGAGCGAGGCCGCCGCTGTCGCTGCTAAAAGCACAGCCCCTCTTTGCCTCCGCCACCCAGCAGAAACGGACTGTCACGGTCCAGATGTTTAATCCATAGACGTGGTAGACGTCCTTACATTCCTCGCTCGGTATGTGGAGAGCGTAGGAAGTAGTCTGGACGTGAAAGATATCCTGGGGATCTGGACCAGCGATAAGCGGCAGGTCAAGGTGAAGCTGAGGGTGGACTCCTACGACTGCGTCATCCAGCCCCCACCCCCGGTCTTCGCCATCGGAGGGAACCGAGGTTTCATGGTGTACGCCGGGCAACCCAGAGTGTGCCGCAACTGCAACAAGGCGGGGCACATAGCAGCCCAGTGCAGGGCTATGATGTGCAAGAACTGTAAGTCGGAGGGTCACCTTACCAAGGACTGTACTGCAATCTCTGTGTACAGGCCGGCCACCTGTACAGGGCCTGTCCAAGACGCGCTGGCACCTACGCACAGGCGACCGGAGGAGGTGCTGGCATTGAAATGGCCCCGGTAGGTTTGAATGTTCCCGCCACCATTGCAGAGGCGGCACCCGACACGCGGAACGGAAGACCCCACTAGGGAAGAAAGCGCAACCACCCCGAGGGTCCCCACTCCCACGCAGACCCTCCAGGACCCGCCACAAAATAAGTAGGAGTCCATGGAGGAGGGAAGAATCGAGGGGGAGGAAGGCTGGAGCGTTGTGGGCACACGCAAAAAGGCCCAAAGGGCTCCGGCCAAACGACGGAGGGCGGAACAGAAGGAGAACGCGAAGAAAAGGGCCGGGGACCACACAGCCTCCGGTACCCTGTCCTCTTCGGAAGAGGAAGGCGGTGGGGGAGGCCAGCAGCCCCGGCAGAGGAAGCGGCGGGCAAAACCAGAGGAGAGAGAGTGGGAAAAGTCTGCTGGCCACCCCCCCCCCCCCAAGTACAAGTATAGGAGACGGAGAGCAGCAGAGACCCCCAGATCTGGGAATCTAGGAGCAGAGCCACGTCTGGCGCCCCGCAGCCAGAAGGTGAAGCAGCCCTGGGGAGACAACAGGCCCACAGGCTCAGAACTAGAACTGCCACACCCAGGGGAGGACGACCTACAGTTCCTGAGCCCACAGAAGGTAAAAGACTTCACAAAGGCGGTGGGCATGAAGACTCAGGACTGCGAAGCTAAGGACGGCGAGCAGCTGACATGAAGAACTTTAAATGATGGCGGACCTTAAACTGGCATGCCTAATATGCGCAGTTTGAAGCGTACTAGGCGATGCGTCAGCTCCAGTACCTGGACACTTTAAAGGCTGACGTGACCTTCCCTCAGGGTTGCGGACTACCACACCTCCGCAATTACCGAGTGTGGTCACGGTGGTGGACCCAAGGTTTGTCGGTGTGGTCGGAGGGCAACGATTGTCGCGCTTTCGGCCTGAGGATTCTGCTACGGGGAGGCAACTTCTCAATCACCCAAGTCAAAGAGGTGGTTGCCTCCTGATAGCATACGTCAAATATTGGGGCACTCCGCTCTGGCTGATCAACGCGTACGCCTCCCCCATGCGGAGCGAGCGGCTGGCCGTCCTTGAGCGGCTCCCATCGCTGCTGGTGACGTCCCGGTCGGTCGTTTTGGCCGGAGACTTCAACTGCACCATTGATGCCGCTGGACGATCTGGCAGCGCCGACTGCAGGCTGGACAGTACCTCCAGACTCCTAATGGAAACGGTAAAGACGGCCAAGCTGCGCGACGCCTTTGGCACCCCCACAGGTAGAGCGCAGCCGCAAGCCACTTGGACACGATCGGACTGCTTAACCCGCTCCTGGATCGACTTCTTCTTCCTCTCAGAGTCCATCTCGGTCAGGTCCACCGACGTCACGCCGGTGTTCTTCTCTGACCACTGCCTTCTGCGAGCCACCTGTCACCTACGGGAGGGCCGGAAGGCAAGCAGGGGGACGTGGAAGCTGAACGAAAAGCTGCTGACCCCCAGAGAACATCGAGGAACTAGAGACGGAGTACACAGGTTGGAGAACCTTGAAAGCCTTCTTTGATTCCCCGGTTCATTGGTGGGAGGCCACCAAGGAGAACATCAAGAGGTTCCTCATCCGCAAGGGTACCCAGAAAGAAAGGCAGGGACAAAGGGAATTGCGTAAACTCCAGATTGAGTTGCAGCAAGGGGGGTGGATGTCAGCGAGGAACTACGGGAGGTGAAGTGTCGGGAAGCACGGCACTTCGCCGCCGATTCCTCCAAGATCATCTTCCGATCCAGGGTCCAAACCGTGGAACAGGACGAGACGTGCTCACGCTTCTTCTTCCAAAAAGTGCACAGGGGGAGCTCCGTGATCCACAGCCTTATCGAAGAGGACGGCTTAGTCGCGTCCTCGCAGACAGACATACTGAGGATCTGCAAGTCCTTCTATGCCGGTCTGTACGGTGAAAAGGCCATAGACTCCACAGCCTCCTGCAACCTCATGTCGTCTTTCACACAGGTCTTAGACGACGGCAAGCGGGAGAGTCTGGAGCAGCCACTGACCCTGAATGAACTGACAGGCTCCGTCCGTTCCTTTTGGTCAAATAGGACTCCCGGAAGCGACGGCTTACCGGTTGAATTGTATTCGGTTCTGTGGAACTGGATGGGCCCTGACCTGCTGGAAGTGTACAACGCTATGCTTCTGGCGGGCAGTATGCCAGAATCCATGAGTAAGGACATTATCACCCTCATCTACAAGCAGAAGAGGGAAAGTGAGGACATTAGGAATTGGAGGCCCATCTCACTCCTGAATGTGAACTACAAGATCCTGTCCAAGGCTATCGCCAACAGGGTCAAGTCTGCTCTGGAACAGGTGACCAACCCGGACCAAACCTGTGCTGTACTGGGCAGGAAGATCTCGGACAGCCTCGCGCTGCTGAGGGACACCATCGCCTATGTGCAGGACAGGGGGTTGGACACCCGCCTGGTCAGCTTGGATCAGGAGAAAGCCTTCGACAGGATATCGCACACATACACGGCAGACGTACACTCCAAAGTTAGATTTGGGGAGGGAATCCGGAATTGGATCAAACTGCTCTACACAGACATCTGTAGTGCAGTCCAGGTCAGCTGGTGGGAAACAGACAGCTTCCCCATCAGGTCTGGAGTCATGCAGGGCTGCCGTCTCTCCCGTCTTGTTTGTGTGCTGCATAGAACCCTTTGCCAAAGCCATCAGGAGGGATGGGGGCATAAGAGGGGTGACGCTGCCAGGCAGTGGAGGGACCCAAGTCAAAACCTCCCTGTACATGGATGACGTCACCGTCTTCTGCTCTGATCTGAGGTCAGCTTGCAGACTTATGGACATCTGTGAACAGTTTGAGCTGGTGTCGGGGTCAACCACACGAAGAGTGAAGCCATGCTCTTCGGCAACTGGCCCGATCGATCCAGTGTCCCCTTCACTATCAGGTCTGATCACATGAAGGTATTGGGGATCTGGTTCGGAGGGGCTGAGGCGTGCAGGAAGAACGGGCAGGAGCGGACTGCCAAGGCGAAACAAAGACTGGGACTGTGGGGAGAGCGCTCCCTTTCGATAACGGGCAAGAACCTGGTCATCAGGTGTGAGGTGCTCTCAGGGCTGCTGTACCTGGCGCAGGTGTGGCCCGTTCTCCACTCCTGCAGCTCGGAAATCAACCAAGCCGTCTTCAGATTCGTCTGGGGATCCAAGATGGAGCGGGTTAGACAGGCTGCTATGCACAAATCCCTGGACAATGGGGGCAAGAACGTTCCCAATGTTGCCCTCACCCTGATGGCCAGCTTCGTGTGTGGCACCAAGGTACGTGGGCACCAAGTACCACTATGTGCCCAGGTTCTACCTGTCGCCCTGGCTACGAGGGATGGGTCTTGCCCCTTTCCCACGGAATGCCCCAGTCAGCTGGTCATTGCCACCATACCTGTCTACCTTAGAAAATTTCTTCCAGGTCAACGCCTTTGACCACAGGGCCATCAGGCAGTGGTCGGCATGTAATGTCCTGCAGGCACTGCAGGAGAAGGACGTGATGGACACAGTGGGGTGGTTCCCCAAGCAGACCGTTCAGTTCATCTGGCAAAATGCCTCATCGCCAGACCTCACCAACAAGCACCAAGACCTCGCCTGGCTGGCGGTGAGAGGGGTCCTCCCAGTCAGGTCCCTCCTGTACCCCTGGGACATCATCTCCTCATCCCGCTGCCCACAGGAGGACTGCAGTGAGGAGGAGTCAGTGACCCACCTCTTTGCACACTGTGGGTTTGTGGAGAAGGTGTGGAGGAGGATGAAAGGGACAGTGTCAAGATTCATCCCCAACAGCTGCGTAACAGAGGATTCTCTGATCTATGGGCTGTTCCTGGGGACGCACACGGAAACCAACATCCAGTGCTGCTGGCAGATCATCAACTCGTTGAAAGATGCTCTTTGGTTGGCCTGAAGCTTGATGGTCTACCAGCACATGGAGATGTCCGTGGGAGAATGCTGCCGACTGGCACATTCTCAGCTGCAGGAGTACATGCTGAGGGATGCACTGAAACTTGGTGTAGCCACTGCAAGAGCCCAGTGAGGAAGGACCACAGTTTAGGGTTCTTGTCCCGTGGGAGTTGAGGGGTAGGGGGCAGGTGTATACCCCTCAACAAAGGTATGCAAATATGAAATAACAGAGTGCCACCTGAGTGACAAAAAGTGTGGAAATGTAAAGACCGTAATGGAAACATCTGTAAAGGATTGAGACTCATTGAATGGTTTATTGTACATAATTTTATTTTTGAATAAAGTATATTTTGTTAAATAAAAAAAAGTGTGAACTCACTGACTGAGTGAATCCCTTCCCACAGTCTGAGCAGGT
This sequence comes from Hemitrygon akajei, assembly GCF_048418815.1. Lineage (NCBI taxonomy): Eukaryota > Metazoa > Chordata > Chondrichthyes > Myliobatiformes > Dasyatidae > Hemitrygon > Hemitrygon akajei. The sequence continues at coordinate 90,930,268 of NC_133136.1, read as the reverse complement.
GAATGGCCTCTCCTCAGTGTGAACTCGCTGATGTACCTTCAGATGAGATGAGCAAGTGAATCCCTTCCCACAGTTCGAGCAGGTGAACAACCTCTCCCCAGTGTGAACTCGCTGCTGAGTCATTAGGTCAGATGACCGACTGAATCCTTCCCCACAAATTCAGCAGATGACCAGCCTCTGCCCAGCATGAAGTAACTGGTGTGTCTACAGGTGGGAAGACTGATTAAATCCTTTCTCACCCACAGAACAGGTGAATGGCCTTGTCCCAGAGTGAATTTCCTGATGTACCTTCAGTTGAGATGACCGAATGAATCCATTCGCATTGTCTGAGCAGATGAATGGGTTCCCCCCGCTCCCTGTGTAAAATGACGGGCAGATGATCAAGTTAATCCCTTGCTCCACTTCTTAAATATCTGGACAGAGACAGCAAAAATGCTGTGTTGTGTTTGAGATTCCCGCAGACAAATTCCTTGTCATTTTTAACCTGTAAAAAGATTTACAAAATCCATCAATGGGTGAAGGACAACATTTCAGATGAGATCACTTGAGTTGTCAAGTTGTGATCTGACATCACACTACTACAGTGAAGTTCACCCCAAGTTGGAGAGAGAAATCATCTTAGTGCTGGTACCCGGAATGACCATCAAATTCTCTGATGCCCTTCCTGTCTCAAATGAGCTCAGGACATGGAATTATGATATTGCAGTCATTAATGAGTCTTGGTAGCACCCAACAGCCTGAGGGATTTTGAACAACAAAATATCCGGGGCCTCAATATCTCTTGAAAACCCAGGTTCCCTGAACCAGTTACCTTTCAACTTTTATTTTGGCAAGCACATACAAAATCTCCACACTCCAAATTTCATTTCTGAAGGCCTCCCACTTACAAGTACTCCTCTGACAGAAAACAGCCTGTCCCAATCCACACTTGTCAGATCCTTTCTGATACCATCAAAATTGACTTTTCTCCAATTTAGAATCTCAATTTAGAGGTCCAGCCCTCTCTTTTTCTATATTTACTTGGAATCTTATGTCATTATGATCACTAGATACAAAGTGTTCCCAATCACTAATTTCAGTCACTAATGCTGGATCATTTCCTAATAGTTTATTGTACACTTCTACATCCTGATTAAGGGCACATTTGACAAACTCTACCCCATCTAGTTCTCTTACAGTATGGGAGCCCCACTCAATATATGCAAAGTTAAAATCGCATACTATATCAACCTTTTTTTCTTGGCATAGTCTGCAATCTCTACAAAGTTGTTCCTCTGAATCTCTCAGAGAATTGGGTGCAACCAAGTCCCAGCAATAGCTACAATATCATAATTCCCTGTCCTGAGCTCATCTGGCTTTCCTACGATGCTTCTTGCATTGTGATATATACAGCTCAACACATTCATCACACCATGCTCAACCTTTTGATTGCTGACTTTGTCTGAACAACATCTGTCTAGTGACCTCTCCCTCAATGTCACAAGAACAAGGGAACTGGTTGTGGACTACAGAAGGAATGGAGTCAAGCTAAGCCCTATTGACATCAATGGGTCTGGGGTTGAGAGAGTGAACAGTTTTAAGTTCCTCGGCATAAATATCACCGAGGATCTCATATGGTCTGTACATACTGGCTGTGTGGTATGTGGCTGTGCACCTCTTTCAGCTCAGATTGTTAAAAAAGTTTGGTATGGGTCCCAAATCCTAAGAAATTCCTACAGGGGCAGAATTGACAGCATCCTGACTGGCTGCATCACTGCCTGGTACGGAAACTGTACTTCCCTTAATCGCAGGACTCTGCAGAGAGTGGTTCAGGCAGCCCAGCGCATCTGTAGATGTGAACTTCCCACTGTTCAGGACATCTACAAAGCCAGGTGCGTAAAATGTCCCAAAGGATCATTGGGGACCTTAGTCATCCCAACCACAAAGTTTTCCAGCTACAACTATCCGGGAAACAGCACCGCAGTAAAAGCCAGGACCAACAAGCTCCTGGACAGCTCCTTCCACCTGGCCAACAGACTGATTAATTCATTCTGATACAATTGTATTTCTGTTATAATGACTGTCCTATGAACAAACCATTTATTATAAATTACTATAAATTACACATTGCACAGTTAGATGGAGAAGTAATATAAAGATTTCTACTCCTCATCTATATGAATGAGATAAGTTAATTCAATTCACCCACTTCACTATCTGTTCTAGCATTCTGACTCTAATCCCCCCTACAACTTTAACCACACACCCTCCCCTGCCACACACTAGCACTAGCAAGCCTTACCACTAGGATTTCCAGCATCTGCAGATTTTTTCTTGTTCGTGATTAGAGCAGGTGATTTTCTTAACTGGTGATGTAAAAGATTTTGTTCCCTTTCTCCGAGTTCCTAATCCTTGCACTTAGATAGCTGGAGCTCAGCTCTGTCTGAGAGATCCATCGGTTCTCATTCCCTCATCAGCCGGAAGCTCCCCAAGGCCCGTGTACGGATCGTGGGGCTGAGATAGAGGGAGGAGAGCAGGACTGTCCCGGGATGGCGGGCCAGAATGTTCAAACCTCACAGCATTTGTCCCTCAGTCGGTGTGAAATAAATTCGCAAAGAGATCCTTCTGAGGCCCTTTGTGTACCGTGCGCATGAGTGATATTCGCAGACGTTAACAACCTTGACGCCTGCGCATTTGATCGGTGCTTCAGAGGCAGCGAAACTTTATACGCAGGGCTTTCTGGGTAATCAGGGTGCCATTAAAAGATTCTGCCAGTACCGGTTTCATGTCCATACCTCAGTTTTTTTTCTGTAGAAAACAGCCGCTGTTTTAACGCATAAAACGGATCCCATAAACAATATACTCAATACCAACAGGCATTCCATTTATCTAATGCCAAAGTATAATCCACTTACAAATGCAGATATAAAACACGAGAGATTCTGAAGTTGCTGGAAATACAGAGACACACTCACACAAAATGCTGGAGAAATTAACCACATTATTTCATTCAATCAGCTTCCAAATGTTTCTGACCTTTCATTTGTAGCCACATCCTGCTAGTTTGATTCCTCTTCCTCCACCTCCTCCTCATAAACTCTAGGCCCCATTACTTTCTGGAGCCCAGAAGCCCTGACTCAGGCTGACAACTCTTTGGTTTCTGACTCTGCTCCATTGAAGATTCACTCGGTAGTCTGCTGTTAGACTTTAGAGGTGCATTGTAACAACCCAGATGTCTGAAGAACAGTCCTTTGAAATTGGTGAAAATGTCCCAAAACATTGAAAAGTTTAACCAAATTCGTCCAGAGCCCTGAAGAACATCAAAGCCACAGTGAGCTCATCATCTTATTCAGCTTTGAGAAAATCATGCAGGAAATTCATGGTGTATAAGATGATGGGAGTTATTGATCGTGTGGAAAGTCAGAGGCTTTTTCCCAGGGCTGAAACGGCTAACACAAGGGTGCAAAGGTTCAAGCTGCTTTGAAGTAGGTACAGAGGAGATGTCAGAGCTAAATATTTTACACAGAGAGTGCTAGGTGTGTGGATTGCACTGCCAGCATCAGTGCTAGAGGCAGATACAATAGGGTATTTTAAGGGACTCTTAGATAGGAACATAGGAAAATAGAGGGCTACAAGGTAGGGTAATTCTAGGCAGTTTCTAGAGTACGATACATGGTCAGCACAATATTGTGGGCCAAAGGGTGTGTAATATGCTGTAGATTTCTATGATTCTATGAAATTCAAGGGAAATCTCTTCTCCCACAGAGTGGTGACTAATTGCAACCTGTCATCACAGGGAGAGTGAGAGTGGAATGGCAGGGATAGATATTGATACACTGATATGGAACAGAAACAGAACAGAAACATGGGCTGGGACCAGATGGGCCAAGTGGCCTTTCTAGTGTATATTGTGAGTGTGGTAGAAACAGTAAGTACCTGAGACATGGGATTTGATACAAATGGATTTATCTTTCACAACTCCACAATATTAAACACCAGTCTAGTTTAAGGCTAACATCAGCAGAACAGACTCCTCCGATGCTCAGTGACCAGGGTTCAGTCCTGGGTGCGATGAGCAGCAGCAAGAACTGCAGAATCTGACAGTAACAGTCCCTCATGAATCTGCAGCTGCTTTCAGTCACCGTGATGGTTAAACATTTAACACAGAGCTGATTTGAACTTCCTCCCTGATGTGAAGTTGTGGTGTTGCAGCAGCTGGGATGATTGACTAAAACTCTTTGCTTCCACCAGACAGAAATGTGGCCTCTATTTATTGTGATCTCACTGGAGCATCACAACGTGGGTTAACTGAATCAGTCTATTCACACACACGGAGCAGGTGAATGGCTATTTCCCAGTGTGAAGCTGCTGGTGTATCTGCGATGTCCGACTGAAACCCTTCCAAAATGAGAGCCAGTAAATGACATCTCACTGCTACCAATGTCATGGCAATGTATCCAATCAGATTACGGACATGGACACGTGTTCAGGCTCTCCTTGTAGCAAGTGGGGCGCTGTCTTCTCCAGCATCTCCGCCTCCACATTCAAGGATTGGCGGCATTCAGGTGCTGGTGAATTGACAGATATAGCAGAACTAAAGTACAGTTGTGTATGAGATTCCCATACACATATCATTTGACTTTTCTACACTGTTAAAAGCTTACAAAGTCCGTCAGTGGGTGAAGGACAGCATTTCAAACCAGATAATTTTAGTCTCCATGGTGACTTCTGATAAAAAATACTGTCACAGCTCAAAACAATTTGGAGGAACAAGACTTCATCTTCTAACTGGCCACAGTTCCAGCATCAGGCACAATATCAAACTCTGCTTCCCTCTCTGTTTCAAAATGGATAATTCCTCCCCTTCATCAGTTTGTCACTTGGCTCAGTTTGTCTGTCTCCTTTGCATTCTGAGCATGCGCCACACACCCACTAAGATCATATTTTATTTACACGGAGACTTTCTGATTATTATGTCCCTCCTGGCATTTGATGGTGGTAAACTCAGAGTCAGTGAACCTCATGAGTAGGTGATTAGGTTTTATCGTTGGAGATCAATAAACTGCCGGTAGTGTGTGGCTGGATGAGTGGGTCGACTTCAGACTGGAAGGAGGTGGCAGATAGAGTGGAGTTGGAAGAGGGGAGGCTATTCACATGCAATTTCGTAGCTTTGTAATCAGTACATAGTGCACTGTTGGGCTGCAGTGGCAGCTTCCATTACACAGTTACTGTGGGCTCTGAGGATTTTGTGAATAAAGCGACATTCTCCAATTATGAACCTCAAGCCGCAGAGCAAGCCTATCGTTTGTATATTTAAGTTGTATTTATGGCATTGTGATAACCAGATACTATAGCCCTACACAACCTCTCTATCCAGTCCTTTCAATATTCGATTTCATTCATAAATTTGACAACACGGCCATCAATAGTCATCCGATGCATTGACATAGAACGTAAAAAGAAACATTGCCAACACAGACCCCTGTGGACCTCTGGGGTAGTAATCTCAGGATTGCTGCCTGTGCCCCGTGCTAGTGATGAAAGAGTAGCATGATCAGGCGTATTAATGTTTGGCTGAGAGACTTGAGTAGGGGGCAGGGTTTCAGATTCCTGGATCATTGAGGCCTCTTCCAGAGGAGGTACGATTGGTACAAAAAGGACCGGTTAACCTGACCCCAAAGGGGTCCAATATCCTAGTGGGCACATTTAATAAAGCTGTTAGTGAGGGTTTAAATGAATTTGGCAGGGGGATGGGAACTGGAGTCATTGGGCTGAGGAAGGGGAAAACAGAAAGGTAGCATGCAACAGGCATTAAAGAAAGAACAGGCAGGATATGAAGCTTAATCAAAGCCAGTGGCATGAGTTACAGGGCAATAGAGTCGTGGTGCAATTAAAACAGAAAGCTAAGAAATACTGGACTGAGAGTGTTGTATTTGAATGCACACAGCATAACAAATAAAATGGACTATCTTAAAATTCAGCTACAAATTGGCAAATGTGACGGTGTGGCCATCTGTGAAACTTGGCTAAAGGATGGCTGCCATTGGGAGCTGAATGTCCAAGGATATAAGGTGTATCAGAAAAAATAGGTTAGTAGGCAAATGAAGTAATGTGGCCCTGTGTACAAGAAATAATATTAAATCATTGGAAAGATATGACATCGGTTTGGAAGGTGTAGAGCCTTTATGGGTTGAAGTAAGAAATAGCAAGTGTAAAAGGTCCTGAATGACAGTTGTATACAGACCTACAAACAGCAGCCGGGCTGTGGATTACAAATTACAGCAGGAGATAGAAAAGACACGTTGGAAAGGCAATGTCATGATAATCGTTGGGGATTTTAACAAGAAAGTGGATTGGGAAAACTAGGTCAGGACTGGACCTCAAGAGAGAGAAATTGTAGAATATCTAAAGGATGGCTTTTTTGAGCAGCTCATTGTTGAGCCCACTCGGGGATCAGCTGTGCTGATTTGGGTGTTGTGCAATAATCCAGAGGTGATAAGAGAGCTTAAGGTTAAGGAATCCTTAGGGAACCATTATCACAACAGGATCCAGTTCACATTGAAACCTGAGAGGGAAAAATAAAATGCAGTGTCATTATTTCAGTGGAATAAAGGAAATTACAATGGTAAAAGAGGGGAACTGGCTGAAGTTGACTGGAAAGGGACATTTGCAGGAGGAACAACAGTGTAGCAATGGCTGGAGCTTCTGCGAAAAATGAGGGAAGTGCAAGACAGATTTTTTTCCAAATAAGAAGAAATTTTCAAAGGGAAGAAGGATACAACCATAGCTGACAAGTGAAGTCAGAGCCAAAGTAAAAGTAAAAGAGATGGTGCTTGAGGGTGGATAAATCTCCTGCACCTGATGGAATGCACCCTGGGGTTCTGAAGGATGTAGCTGGAGAGATTGTGAAGGGATTAACGATGAACTTTCAAGAATCGATAGATTCTGACATTGTACTGGATGACTGGAAAATTGAAAAAGCTATTTAAGAAGGGTGGGAGGCAGCAGAAAGGAAACTATAATCCTCTTAGCCTAACATCAGTGGTTGGGAAATTGTTGGAATCGATTGTTAGGGATCAGATTACGGAATACCTGAGACACATGACAAGATATGCCAAAGCCAGCATGGTTTCCTGAAAGCAAAATCCAGCCTGAATAACCTACAGCAAATTTTTGAGGAAATAAGCAGGGTACACAAAGGAGATGCAGTAAATATGGTGTACCTGGATTTTCAGAAGGCCTTTGACAAGGTGCTGCACATGAGGCTGCTTAGCAAGATAAGAGCCCATGGAATTACAGTGAAGTTACCAGCAGGGGTGGAGCATTGGCTGGTTGGCAGAAAACAAAAGAGTGAAAATTAAAGGATCCTATTCATGCAGAAGCATCAACTGGATTTGAGTAAGAATTTTGATAACATTCCTCAAATTAGGCCACGTCAGGGTGGCAGGAAGCATAGATCTTGGCTTTGCGGATACTGAAATGACTTGACCACAGACGGCAGAGGGTGGTGGTCAAGTGAGCGTATTCTCTCTGGAAGCAAGTACCCAGGAGTGTTCTGAACCGATCTGTTCAGACAACCTTGTTTGTTGTGATTTTTACTTCACTCAGAAGGTGGTGCGAAAGCTGATGCAGGTTCAATTGGAGCATTGAAGCATTTGTGTGGGTACATGGATGAGGGAGATATAGACATCTATAGTCTGGGTGCACGTGGATGGATCCAGGCAGAAAATGGCACAGACTAGATGGGCTAAAAGCCCTGTTTCTGTGCTGTAAGAGAATGAATTACATTGTGCATCCTACACAAGTCCATTTCTCAGGAGACTTAAATCACTGCAACGAAATGTTCTGAAAAACTGCAAATACAAGAAACACTCAACGGATAAAGAACAAACATGAGGAAATCTGCAGATGCTGGAAATTCAAACAACACACACAAAATGCTGGTGGAACACATCAGGCCAGGCAGCATCTATAGGAAGAAGCACTGTCAACATTTCAGGCCAAGACCCTTCGTCAGGACTAACTGAAAGGAGAGATACTAAGAGATTTGAAAGTAGTGGGGGGAGGGGGAAATGCGGAATGATAGGAGAAGACCGGAGGGGGTGGGATGAAGCTAAGAGCTGGAAAGGTGATTGGTGAAAGTGATACAGAGCTGGAGAAAGGAAAGGATCATGGAACGGGAGGCCTTGGGGGAAAGAAAGGGCGAGGGGGGAGCACCAGAGGGAGATAGAGAACAGGCAGGGTGATGGGCAGAGAGACAGAAAAAAAACACAACTAAATATGTCAGGGATGGGATAGGAAGGGGAGGAGGGGCATTAACGGAAGTTAGAGAAGTCAATGTTCATGCCATCAGGTTGGAGGCTACCCAGCCAGTATATAAGGTGTTGTTCCTCCAACCTGAGTGTGGATTCACCTTGAGGAGGCCATGGATAGACATATCAGAATGGGAATGAGACGTGGAATTAAATGTGTGGCCACTGGGAGATCCTGCTTTCTTTGGCAGACCGAGCGTAGGTGTTCAGCGAAACGGTCTCCCAGTCTGCGTCGGGTCTCACTAATACATAAAAGACCACACTGGGAGCACCGGACACAGTATACCACACCAGCCGACTCACAGGTGAAGTGTCGCCTCACCTGGAAGGACTGTCTGTGGCCCTGAATGGTGGTGAGGGAAAGATGTGCTTGGTAGTGGGATCCCATTGGAGGTGGCGGAAGTTTCAGAGAATTAAATGCATCTCAATTTCTCAAACACATCTCTCCCATTTCCCGCACATCTGCCCTCACCCCATCCGCCCACCACCCCACTCAGGATAAGATTCCCCTTGTCCTCACGTACCATCCCACCAGCCTCCAGGTCCAACGTATAATTCTCCATAACTTCCGCCACCTCCAACGGGATCCCACTACCAAGCACATCTTTACATCTATCCCTCCCCACCCTTTCTGCTTTCTGCAGGGATCGCTCCCTACTTGACTCCCTTGTCCACTCGTCCCCCCCCCCATGCCTTCCCACCGATTTCCCTCCTGGCACTTATCCTTGTAAGCGGAACAAGTGCTATACCTGCTCTTACACTTCCTCCCTCACCACCATTCAGGGCCCCAGACAGTCCTTCCAGGTGAGGCGACACTTCACCTGTGAGTCGGCTGGTGTGGTATACTGCGTCCGGTGCTCCCGGTGTGGCCTTTTATACGTTGGTGAGACCCGACGCAGACTGGGGACTGTTTTGCTGAACACCTTCACTCTGTCTGCCAGAGAAAGCAGGATCTCCCAGTGGCCACACATTTTAATTCCACGTCCCATTCCCATTCTGATATGTCTATCCATGGCCTCCTCTACTGTCAAGATGAATCCACACTCAGGTTGGAGGAACAACACCTTATATACTGGCTGGGTAGCCTCCAACCTGATGGCATGAACATTGACTTCTCTAACTTCCGTTAATGCCCCTCCTCCCCTTCCTATCCCATCCCTGACATATTTAGTTGTGTTTTTTTTTTCTGTCTCTCTGCCCATCACCCTGCCTGTTCTCTATCTCCCTCTGGTGCTACCCCCCCCCTTTCTTTCTCCTGAGGCCTCCCGTCCCATGATCCTTTCCCTTCTCCAGCTCTGTATCACTTTCGCTAATCACCTTTCCAGCTCTTAGCTTCATCCCACCCCCTCTGGTCTTCTCCTATCATTTCACATTCCCTCTCCTCCCACTACTTTCAAATCTCTTAGTATCTCTCCTTTCAATTAGTCCTGCCGAAGAGTCTCAGCCTGAAACATCGACAGTGCTTCTTTCTATAGATGCTGCCAGGCCTGCTGTGTTCCACCAGCATTTTGTGTGTGTCAACAGATAAAGAACATCTGTGGAGAGGAACAAAGTTAATGCGTCAGCTCCAACACCCTGTGTCGGAATGGCTTCAAACAATTTCTGATCTGATTTCAGGTCGTCAGCATCTTCAGTGTTTCTTTAATTTCCAGTTTCTCACAGACAGATGACAGTGAGTGAGTATTTCCAAACACGGTGAGGATACTGAACCAACAATGCAAACACTGAACAGCTCATAACAGGTACTCACTACCTCTGTGTATTGAGATTACCTGGCAGGTCCATTCGATCTCTCTGCTCTTTTCTATCTGTGACCATTCAGCCCCTCTAACCATCAACAAGATGGCAGCTGCACTCCCATCTCAGCCACATGTTTCTGCCTGATCTTCATTTCCTTGATCCCTTTGGTCTCCACACATCTGCTGGCCTCTGTTTTATGTGACAGCGATCACGGAGTCTTCACCACCCTCTGTGATGGGGATTTACAACCATTCACCACCCTTGGAGTGGAGACATATCCACTCATCTCAGTCCCGTACAATCCACTCCCCTTTTTCAGAGACTGGGATCCCTGGTTCAACCAGTAATAATGTTGTGCATTTCAATGTGTTCACCTCTCAGTCCTCGATTCTCCAATTGAAAGGGTGATTACATTTGATCTTTCTTCATATGATGACCCCACCACTCCAGGGATCAGCCTGGTGAATCTTCATTACATTCTCTGCAACAAATACTCTCTAACCTCTTTGTTAATCCTCCATGGAATTAATTTCCATCTTCTGCAGCCCCGTGTTGCCCCAACCACTCATCTCCCCCTCTCCTGGATCCACCTCTCACTGCCCCAGCTCTTGCCCCATCCCCACCCCTCACCTCTTTTCTCTGACTATTTCCCGTCCACTGTCAGTCCAGAGGGAGGGTCTCGGTCCGAAACGTTGACGGTCCATTTCCCTCCACAGATGCCGCCCAACCCACTGAGTTCCTCTGGCAGTTTGCTCTTTGGTCTGTATAACCCGTGTTAGTGTGGGGAGCTGGATTTTACACCATATTCCAGGTACAATCTCAACATAGCCCAAATAATTGTCACTTTGCCTGGACCACTTTGACCACTTTGCTTGCTGGTCAACAGTCTGCCGGTGTTTGCCCCCAATATGGTGAATCCCTCTGCTCGTCACCACCGTGGGCTCAGACATTTCTACAGATGAGCCCCTCCTGTACCCACCAGGACAAGCATCCCTCTTGCACCATCTTCATCCTTTCAATAAAATCCCCCCTTCCGGGGAACCGGCATCAAACCGATGGGCCGAGAGGTCTCCTCCTACCTCTCAGTGATACATCAGACTCCGACCGCAGGAGACGCTTCACAAACGCCCCCAACATCCCTCGGAGGGAAATGGAAATAAATCAAAACATGGGGACATTTACTTTGGGATTTGTCGGGCTGGAGATCGACACTCGAGCGGGAGACAACATGCCGCGGGGGTAACGCCCACTCGGCTTGTCCGCCTCTGCGACTGATTGTAACCAGTGATTGACATCTCTTCGCACCAATGGGAATAGAGCAGCTGCTTAATCCTCTGTTGACAGCGGAGGGGGAATGGGTTGGTCACGTGATTATTAGCCCAGCCGTTAAACCGGTAAAGCTCGAGCTCACCTGCGCGTGGGTGACGTAAGACACCGCGCACGTGAGGGTAGATCCCGGTGTTTGGAACCCATGTGTGACATCAGGCTCGAGGGGTGTGTGTCTGACCTCACCTGTGGGAGAGCGCTCGTATTTAAAAGCACTTTAATAGACATTTCTTAAGAATTCAGTGGGACAGCAGTATTAATCACGGGTTTCATCACTGAAACCAATGTTTGTGGTGTTTGTCCCGATTCCGGTCAAAACATCAGAATTGCCTGCGGGGTCCACACACAGAAAGCCACAGAAAGTCAACCGAAAGCCTCTCGTCCCTGCAGTCTTTGTCTCCTGGTAAACTCAACACTCTGACAATGTGGACCATAGGTACCCCTTCCTCTCAAAGTCGGGGGATCATTCAGACAGTTGATCGCTGAGAGGAATTATATTGATTGGTCATTAAAGTTCACCCAGATTCGTTTGGACGGATTTGATGTGGAGTTCGTGGTGTCACAGTGAAAGGGCCGGACGGCCGAACTCTCTCCGTTGTCCAAACATCCTTCCAGGTGCGGCGACACTTCACCTGTGAATCTTCCGGGGTCGCCCATTGTGTCCGCTGCTCCAGATACGGCCGCCTCTACACTGGTGACACCAGCTCCTCCGCAGTTGTGCGGGGTAGGGTTGTTTTTTATATTGGGGGTCGATATTATTGTTCCCTTTTGTGCGGAGGGTTGGGTTTTGGGGGTTGATGTTTGGGATGCCGTTCTTTTTTATGCGTGAGGTGGGGTGGGAGTCTCATTTTTTTCTCTCTGAGCGTTATTTATGGATACCTGCTTTGATAATAAATTAACTTTTGAACTATCCGCTCCGAGCGGGACTTCCCGGTGTCCAAACATTTTCTTTCCGATTCCCATTCCCGTTCCGACGTGTCAACCCATCTTGTGCCAAGATGAGGCCACCGTCAGGGTCCAGGATCAGCACCTCATATTCCGGTTGGGACCCCCGCCCCAACCTGATGGCATAAATATCGATTTCTCCTTCCGGTGAACAAATTTTCCCCTCACACCCCTCCCTCCCACTCCCTCTTTTCCTCTCTGACTTTCCACTGCTCCATCCCTTTCTTCACTCTTCTCTCCTATTAGATTCTATTTTCTTCTGCTCTTGAGCTTTCCCACCTACCTGGCTTCACCTGTCACCTTCCAGCTAGCCATTTCATCGCCCGCCCCGATTTTATTCAGATATTTCTTCCATTCCATCTCAGTCCTGAAGGAGGGTTCAACTGCAAACTTCAATTGTTGACTCTTTTCGATAGATGCTGCCCGGCCTGCCGAGTTCTGCCCGCATTTTGTGTGTGTTGCTCTGAATTTCCAGTAGGGTATCTGCAGACTTTGTCTCTGTTGTCCGTCCCGCCTCCGCGCACTGGTGGCGCTGCGGAGACCCTCCTGGTAAACGCATGCGCAGTACCGACTGTAGCTGCTGTTGACGGTTGTCCAATTCGAGTGGGGGTGAGTCGGGAATGATCTCGAGGTTGTGTAAATTGGGGGCTGGTTGCATTGGGAAAGGGCCAAGCCCGAGCACTTCCAGACGACTGGAGCAGGGGTGCAGTGGCAATTTTTTAGGTGCCGGAGCTGTACGAGGGATGATTGATAAGTTTGTGGCCTGAGTTAAAAGGCCTAAAGTTTCACAGTTCTCGGTACTCTGCCTCGTACCGTTTCTCTCGCAGAAATAGTTGGACAGGAAGTGTTTCTGTCAGTGTCGACACTCACAATATCCTCACACGTAGGGTTAGACCTATACAGATTCTGTTTAGTCTTTAAATATATAAAAAGTTAAAGAAGTTTGACTGTTTACATACATTATTATTGTATCTATACGAATAAAAAATCGTATTTTGGGGGTGACAAATGTTAACGGGAGAAGAACAACGATTTGGGAGGTTTGGAAATGCATTTTTGTCTTGTTCATTGCCTCACTAAATTACTCTTTTTCCTATCAACACAAAGAGATCTTTCCAATCAACTGCAGTTGGTGGAGCGAGGCCAATAATAATAGATAATAATGATAGTAGAAATGACGTAAAACTAGCTTATAGCCTAGAATTTTATTTTCCATTTGGCTTGTAAATAAAACTAAATTTATCCAGGTGTAGAAGAGGATTTTGGATGGTTACCTTGAATATTTCATCAAAATCAGGCCCAAGATATGCGAGCAGTGAATTTTTCTTTCATTATTTTCAACTTTTAAACTTAGGTTTCGATGTTCATTCCTTGCTTAATATAGCTCCTAACTGGAATCCAATGGTACCCATTGGAAAGAGTGGAAAAATGCTCACACTTGTGTACAGGTATTCCCCAGCTTCCTAGGACAACGGGTCGAGCGACCAACACCCCCTCTCCCCAACCCCACTTACCGTAAAATTCCCTCTATTTAATATGTGGCTGCTGTTAAATTCTCTGCTTGTTTATTTTGACTTTTTTTTTTACAGAGGTGTTAGAGTGGCGCTCTGGCAGCACTGCACCCCTGAATGTATGAGGCAGTACACTGTTAAATGCAAAACCTTTAACAGTGTCAATGACCAGAGGGATCTTAGACTCCAAGTTCTTCGCTCCCCGAAAGAGACTGCACAGATTGATCAGTTAAGAAGGCAAATGGCATGGTTCTCTTTATTAGTTGAAGCATTGAGTTCAAAAGTCGGAAAGTTGTGTTGCAGCTTTATAAAACTAGTTAGGCCACATCTGGAGTGTTTCATACAGTTCTGGTCGCCCTCATCCTCGGAAGGATGTTGGGGCTTTGCAGAGGGTGCAGAAGAGGTTTGCCAGGATACTGCCTGGATTAGAGGGCATGAGCTAAAACGAGAGGCTGGACAAACTTGGGTTGCTTTCTCCTGAGCGGCGCAGGCTGGGGTGAGATTGGATGGACATTTATAAGATTACGAAAGGAACAGAGAGAGTGGACAGACTATGTATTTTTCCTGATGACATGATCCCATTTAACTGCAGATGTAACAATCTCTTCACGCATGCTCACTGTCTCCGGTGGATGGTGTTTTCCTTTTCGCTCAGTGCTGAAGTGGGATCGGGAAAGGGTTTTCGCCTCCTGGGTTGGGGAGTCGGGGGTCGGTATCATTGCAAGACGAAGATATCTCTTTCCCCTCGGTGAGTATTGAGACCAATCCCGAGAGGGGATATCTGATGCTGGCCATGAGCCAGGGAATGAGGGCCAATTACTCATTTATTTTCCAGTTACCTGGGCTTGTCAAAAATGTGTCGACTTCACTGAATTTGCATTGAACGATCCAAACCAGGAGCCCGGGCTGTCTATTTCTGCGGAATTGAGATGGAAGTCCCACCAACAGGTCACGTAAGGCTGTTTACCGCAGATCTGCCCTGCCCTCTGCTTTGTGACGCAAGATCACGTGGTGTGTGCGCACATCCCCGGATGGGTGGTGATGCTTCCTCCATGTTGTGAGGCAATCGGATGTTGGGCACTGAGTCCCGTTAACTTGTCCCAACTCGCCTCGCTTCCTGAGGCTCCTCAAATTTGTCCTTGAGCTTTACGGCTGTTGTGTCTTCTCCCCGATTGGGGAGGGCAAGAAAGGAGAACGACTCAGGTTGTTGGGATCTTTGATTTCACTGACTGCTTTACCGAGGAACTGGGAAGTCTGGGGGGTGGGGGGGTGGAGAATAGTTTCTGTGATGTGCTGATCTGTATCCAAAGGTCTCTGCCGTTCCTCACAGTCATGGGCAGAGTAGTTACCATGCAAGGCGTGAAGTGTCCAGATGGGAAACTTGTTGATAAAAATTTGGTGAGGGTCAAAGTATATATGGCAAAGTTCTTATTGTTTATCTAACTTTGTCATTTTAGAATCTTTTATGCAGTAGTATGTACTTTTAATTCAGTATCTGCGTATTGCTGGAGGACCATCAGTGATTGTCCTTGTTCCCTTCTCCCACCTGGTTCCATCTGCTCATCCTTGCCCATCTTGTTTAACCTCTGTCCAGTCTCCTAACCCCACCTTCCCCCCCCCCCCCCCACTTCAGTGATATGCATCAACCATCTGGGTCAACCTCGGTCTACCCTGTATCCCACCACCTCAATGTTATATATCAACAATTGTTCTTCTCACCTTTGTCTTCATTGTGAAATGTTCTTTTGAACTGAGTCATTTCCAGAATCGGTTTTTGTTAGCTGGAATGCCAGAGGGTCATCAGGTACCAATTCTGTTGTGCATTGGTGTGGGAGTGCTAGTTTTGGCTTTGACTTTGGTTAGTGCTTCTACAGATGGGGCTGGATGGTCGTCCTTCTGAAATGAAGCAGAAATTTTGAGCAGCTGGACATTGGTTGTGGGGAAATCCCAGATTGCACTACCCAGTGTAAGATGCGGGGATGATGTGTGAGACTTTCAGGGTTGGTGAGTGGCAGATTCAGCTGTGTGACTCTGTGAGGTTGGGTCCTGGGATATCACAGTTTTTGATCCAGGTAAAATGAACCTGGGGATCGAGCTGCTTGGGCTAATGAGGTGTAGAGTATTTCTGGTCTGGGATCAGATGTTTGTCTCTGGAGTTCCTTAGGAAGCAATGACTGTTAATCTGAGGAGAGGATGAATTGCCATTCCATCTACACAGGGAGAGGCTATGAGTAAATGGGCTGTTCTGTATTTACAACAGTAGAAATAGACACGTGAGTTTGGTGTTCAAACTGTGTTTGGAAATCCCCTCCTCACTGTCACCTGTCTGTCACTCGGTGGAAATCAAGCAGGATCTCAAGTTGCTGGAGATCTGCACTAAAAATTGAAAATGTTTGAAGTAATTCTGATGAAATGTTATTAACCTGAATTGTAAAGTTTGTTCCTCTCCCCACAGCTGTTCCTTACCTGCTAAGTGTATCTGTTTATTAGTTTCTTTTTATTACATTCATCCTGGACTGGTTTATATTTCCTGAAATGTACCTGTTTTAACCTGGAAATGGAAATGGCTCGTTCAGTGATAGTAGAACAGTAAAGAAACCACAACTTTTCCCTGTAAATTATCCTGGTACCAATTTGTCTGTTATTCCTGGAAATGTGTTCAGTACATCTGTTGCTAACGAGGTTTACAAGAATAATCTCAAGAATGATCGGCTTTATGTATGAGGAGCATTTGATGGTTCTGGACCTGTGCTCAATGGAGTTCAGAGGGACAATGGGGGTGGTGGAGGGATGTATGGTTAAGAAAACCTACTGAATGCTGAAAAAGCTGGATACAGTGGACATGGAGAGGACGTTCACATGAGACAGAGAGTCTGTGATCTGACAGCACAGTCTCAGAATAAAGATGCTTCCCTTCAAAAATAAGGTGAGAAAAAATTTTTGGCCAAAATATGACTGATCTGTGGAATTTGTTGCCGTAGAAGTTGGTTGAGGCTGCCATTTGGGTACATTTATGACCGAGGTTAGTATATTCATGATTGCTAAGTAGCTTCACGGTTATAGGAGGAAGGCAGGAATATGGTGTTGGAATAAAACTCAGCGATGGTTGAATGGTAGGGCAGACTAGATGGGTCGTATCACCTAATTCTGTTCTTATGTCTTACCAAGACTGAATGATGGCTCCTTCTTATCCCATATCGTTTTGTGACGTGTGAGGGACAATAAAAGATTGTTCACTGAGATCATTATATTTTCCTTCAACGTTTAAATTTCAGTGAGTTTTGTTCTTAGTAACATGAAGCAGAAATGTTTGGTTGTCCTTTTTATTGTTAATGTGCTTCATTATCTTTCATGTTAAAGTTAGACCTGCGGTGAGAGACTTATTGGAAGAAAAACCCCAAATGGAAGCAAACCACGACTGAAGACAAGGGAACAGCAACAATTGAACCAGCCCGAGGATTGAGAGCATCAACTGGAGAGAACCCATCTGACCCAGAGAATCCAAAGTTTGGTGAGTCTCATTTACTCAAACACTGGTCCTTTAGACATTTCATTCCTGTACAGAGGAAGGTAGGAAATAGTTGGAGTGAGACTGAATGTGCCTAGAAGAACCAATTATGCCTCGGTCAGACCCAGTTGCAATCACTCCAGGTCTGGTAATGTGCTTCCAGCAGCCCAGCCCTTTAAAACCACTCCCATTCTGTGGAAGTTGAATCTGGATAGAGTCCCTCAGAGAACCGTATAAGTACAAACTCCTTATTCCAAGCACCCGGGGCTTACTTAGTTAGTCGCTCAAACCAGAACAATCTACAACTGTTCCCACCCAATCCACTAATTGACTAATAATTCCCCTTACACCACAGATATATCCATCCTGATACCCCCTACACAAGACAGGCTGGAGCCAAAGTTATTTACTAAATGACAACCGCTAAAGACAAATTGCAAAATAGTCCTAATGGCTTACACGCACAGAACAGACTGAAGCTGTCCTATCTCTACGCATGAGTACACAAGGAGATAAGCATCCTGAAACCCTAACTAGCTTCCCTCAAGAAGAAATATGGCTCAGCATGGCTTGTCATATCTGTTGATCATCAGCACTTTTCTTTCAGCAAAACAGGCTGTTTAACAAAGCGTGAACCCTTTTTCATAATTTATCATTCCCTCCTTTTGATCATTACATGATCAACAAAGCAGTAATTTTTTACAGGGAAAGCAACCAAGTACAGCATTGACTTATCAGTAGGTAGAAACAGCGTACAACGGTAATTATTACTATAAAATGTACAACTATTAGGCCATAATCCAATATCATGCCCCACATATTACCAAACAGGCTTTGAAGGCCACCATTTTGACCCTTCGGTGAACCCGTGTAAATCCTGCCCTACTTTCTTGATGCTGTCAATCTCTTTGGCAGTGTGCTCGGAGAGGGATGTAATGTTAGTCGACTCATCAGGGATATAGGTGCAGCATTCTGTGTCAATAATAGCACAGGTTCCCCCTTTCTCAGCTAGGATAAAATCTAAAGCCATATGATTCCGTAGAACTGTTTACCGGATTGCAATTACTTCAGTGGATATTTCTGTTGCTTGGGCCTGTGTTTCTGTCAGGGCCCCTGCAGTATTGTGGCCAGCTCCTCAAGCGCTGTAGCCCAATTGATTATCTCTTGTGAATTCCTGGCTGCTCCATAGGAGAGAAAAGTGGTCATCCAAAATCGCTCAGTCTCAGTTATTCCTCTCTGCTGCTGGGCACCTGCAAGTATGGCCAGGATGCATGTTTCCCAGTATAGGAAGTTCTGTTTGGTGGGGGCCTGAGATACCTTCCCTCAAAACACTGACAGCTACAGTCCTCACCTCAGTTCCTCGAGTGTAATTTGAGAAAGCCCAGGCAGAGAGTTCCTCACTCTGGTTGAGCGGGATTACTGACATTGGGATCATAGTTTTACCATGCTGCAGAATTTCGGCCCAAGCCCAGGAGGCCCCTAGTTCTACCTGTTTAGCATAGGTGTGACAGAGAGACAGAAAGGTGTTAACATGGGGGCCCCGGATGCTGGGGTGAGCCCTCTCAAAGATATAAACACGAACACCACAATCAGCCAATACAATTCCTTTAGTCCAAGGGAGTCCTTCTGCTCAGTTCCTTCAGTTTCACAGTCGTGGGAGTGGTCAGTAACATCTGATATGGTCCTCTCCACTGTGGTCAGAGTTTTCCTCGATCCCAGTTCTTGATCAGGACAAAATTCCCAGGTCCTTTGGTGGGGTAGTCACTTCTCTCTGCGGGGTAGTTCTCTTCCTTGTAAGCATGTCATACCTGTGAATGTAATACTTGGAAAATTTTGATTAGTTGGCATAAATATTTCCCCATCTCTTCCCCTAGGGTATGCATATCCAATTTTTCTGGTAGACTTTCTGGGAGCAATGGTACACAAGGTCTTGGACCCCAGGGTGTCCTCATGGACCGTCCATAAATGATTTCAGCTGGTGACAACCCTGTTTTCCCCTGTGGGGTAACCCTCAGGTGGAATAGGGCTAACAGTAGGACCTTCAACCATGTGAGTTCAGTCTCCACTGTTAGTTTGGCCAATTTACTCTTCAGAGTGCCATTGGCTCTTTCCACTTTGCCAGCGGCCCATGGGTAGTGTACACAGTGGAATTGTTGCTCGATAGCTAGTTTGTTACATACCTCTTTGTTTACTTTCGCCACAAAATGTGAGCCATTGTCAGAGCTCAGTATCTCTGGCAGGCTGTACCTGGGAATAATTTCCCGTAATGATACCTTCATAACAGTCATAGCAGTATTATTGGTTGTTGGAATAGCTTCAATCCATCTACTAAACACATCTGTAAGAACTAAACAGTATATATAGCAATGTCCTCTCGGCAATTCAATAAGATCAACTTGTAGACATGAGAAAGGTCCACCTGTCAAGGAAGTTGTACCAGGTGTTCAGGGTACAGGCTACCAACCATTCCCTCCTTTCCCAGGTGTGTACAATCATGTAAATAATCGACCAATATTGGTAGAACTGTGTAGGAACACAAACCTATCCCGCTGGGGTGATCCAAAAACCTAGGTTGAGTCTTTCTGGCACCCCATCTGGGACGACAGTTTGCGCTCCTCCTCAGAGGCATCCACCTGAAAAGTACGGACCTCCTGCATGTCTGGCAAACCCGTTCTGCTTAAGTCACTGAAGGTTGCTCGACAGGAATCTGAGGGGACTACAACTACCGAGGATCATGCTGCTCTTTTCACTGTCTTATCTGCTAAAACATTGCCTTTAGTGACCCAATGGGACATGTGGGTGTGGGCTGCACATTTAATAATAGCCAAAACTCAAGGAAGCTGTAGAGCAGTGAGTAAGTTGTTTACAAAGGTGGCGTTATTAATGGGGTGGCTAGAGAAAGTCAGGAATCCCCATGTTCCCAGAGAGCCCCGTAGTCATGTACAACTCCAAATGCATAATTGGAGTCTCTGTAAGTGTTTGCACTTTAGTCTGTTACTAGGATACAGGCACAAGTCAGAGCAGACTGCTCAGCCTTCTGGGCGGAGACAGCTGCTTCAAAAGAGGCCTGCTCAATTACTTTACTGTCTGTCACTATCGCATAGCCAGAATATCGTTTTCCTGGTGGATCCACAAAAGAGCTTCCATCCTCATAAAACGTTGACTCGGGCTTGAGGGGGTTTTGCGGAATGGATGGGAGAGTCTGTCCTTCTTTCACAGTGATCCGGACAGGGGGCAGTTGGTGCGGCCGACTTTGTGACTGAAGTTGCCCAGAGATGTGGTACAATGTCTTGAGTTTGGTCAATATTAAAGAGTGTCTTACCAGATGTCCTATCATCACCTCAGACGCCTTCTGGTATCAGAGTTGGCCCGCAGCCAAGTCTTGCCAGTCTCCCTCAGTGCTGGAGGCTTGTTTCATCAAGGTGTAAGCAAGGAACCTTAGGCTCTTTGGCTTGAACCCAGGACAAACCCTAACGGTAATATTGGAAACCACCAGTCCTGTCTGTCACCAAGAGAAATCCGGAACTTCGGCCAGTAATGCACTGCCCTCTCTTCCTTTAACCTCTCCAATCACCGTGACTGAGAACTCCTGTCTCTCGAGGGGTGCATAATATTGGCTTTCCTCAGTTGAGCTCCCTGTAGGGTCATAGCACAGAGTCACATGAGGGTCAGCAGCTGGCTGAAGGGGTTCAAATGCAGTGGAGTCCAGATTAAGTGCCCACCAGTGGGGGGGGGGGGGGGGGTGCGTCGAAACTGGGGAAGCTTTCGGTTGTTCGCTACTCCCAGGGCGATAACTTTGTCCGTGCATAGAAGCTCGACTTCCAATGGACAGAGCAAGTCTCTCCCTCCTAGATTACACCACCGACCGGTGGTGACTGTACATGAAACCTCACACTGGGTCCCCTTGGAATTCCACATGCAGTGGCTGGGTACGTGAATACGTATGTTCCGTGCCTTCGAACCTAGACAGAGTGTTTGTAGTGTCTGATAGCTGGATTCCCTTTTCCAATACTATTTCCTGATCGACAGTGGATGTGGTTGCCCCCATATCAATCATAAACAGAATTGGAATTCCAGCAACTTGCAGTATTACATTGGGCTCTTCTTGCGGGGTGGTAGTCATGGTAGGAAGCATCCTTCTTTGTCAATTTCTAAACGGGTTGTTGTCCCCACCTGTCCCGTGGTAGATTTTTGTTCCCAGTTCTGATCCCCAGGTATAGCCTGCTCGTGTCCTCCTTCCCAATGAACATATTCACCTTTAATATTAGTTCCCATCGGGGTTGATCGGGATTTGAAAGCCGATAATATGGCAAAGCTCGTTGCATTCAATTTCGGTCGTTGTCAGGTCAATCCATATTATTTGTTTTCATCATGTTGGCTAACTTAGTTGTTAAGCATTGGAGCAGTCCTGATTCTCCAGGCTTAGGTTTGCATTCAAGTACTTTAGTGATATTTGCAGGTTGCTGGAGAGCACTTTCCAAGGCTTGAATAATCTGGTCTGTCTGTTCATTCCCATTATGGTTTCCCGCCGTAACCCCTGATAGGTTTGGTATCTCAATTCTGCCTTCCATTTCCGCCCCTCATCAGCTGAGAGAATCATGCAGCAGAGACTGAATAAATATTGTGGACTCACATTAAACATTTGTATAGTACTGCAGACATAATGAGCAAACTGTGCTGGTTTTTCCTTTCTATCTGGAGCCTGATTCATGATCATTATCATTTCTTGAGGCTTCCAGGCTGCAGACCCAGGAATCACTGAGTGCTGTCCTTCCTCTTGCTTGTGGATTGGGCAGCATTCGGGTGGGCAATTGTCCTTGTGGAGCCATTAACTCTGGGGTTTTATTAGATTCTTCCCTGCCTGTCTGGGAATAATCCTTGGTATTCCCTTTCTAGATCTCGGTATAGGGACCTCCCCTTCCCTGTGCCACTGTTTTACCCGAGCGTCCACCGTATCTGAGTACTGGGAGAATTGGGGTTCGAGAGCACTGGGTGCACTTGGCCCCTGGTAAGGTAGGAGAGGTACGGTGGGTGCCTACTCCTCATCACGGTCACTGTCCTCAAACAGGGTTGGTATGCCAGACATGGGTTCAGGAACCCTTGTTTCCCTTTCAGTTCAAACTTTAGACAGATGTTGTTACCCTTCTCTCCTGTCTAGGCCGGCCTTGGTTTGCTTATGTTGTTTATCCTGCTCTCCTTTTCAGCGTCCATCCACCCATTCACGCTCCGCTTTTAGTGTCTCCCAACCTTTGGTGTTCCTTCTGCAGTACATACCTCTATCTCTTTGTCACATGTATTATTCCTCCAACTTGCTTATAATATACTGTTCCAGTTTACATCTGCCTTTTCGTTCCATTCCCTTTTCAACAATTTCCACTTCTTTCCACAGTTCTTTTTCCATATCAAATTTACTGCTTGTTCTCATGAGGTAATATCCTTAGTTCCCCTCAGTGGCCACATTTTGTTCCCCAATTTCTTATTCAGCGCTGCATTCAACATTCGCAAATCTTTTTCCTTGTCTGGGAAACACTCACACATATTGTGTAGGGCTGCTCCTGGCCTACTCGTATCAATCGACTGCAATTGACCCATGTTCTCTAAGTAATTTACCCGGCACAAAGCCTCCTTCTCAATTAACAATCAGATATATTTACCTGGCTGGCACTCCTGCCCACTTAATAAATTTACCTAGCTGGCACCTCCTGCTCAATTGATAAATTTACCTGGCATGTCTGCCTCCTGCACACTTAGTAAAATTTTGCCTACCTTATACAAGTCTCCTGACCGATTCTTTCCCGATCCTGTCAAATATGCGATCAGCCTTAGGCGAGGCACCGTACCTCCAAAGGAACTAACAGAGCGACAAAAGGTAAAATACCTATTGGGCGCCCGGTTGGTCTCCGCAGTCCCCAGAGTGGTCCAGCCACTTACTCAGCCCGTCTGCTTGGCTTTCCCTATATTGGGATCCTGTTTGTGACACCAAATGCTAAAGTTGAATCTGAATAAAACTCGGGAGACTAGCTTCTTATCGTCACCACAGTTTATTGCGCATTTTCCTGCAGGAGTTTGAGACCCAGTTGTCAAAGGGAAGGCACTTAAGCACTGCCACCATCTGACAAGTGGACTGACTTAGTCAGGTTACAGCCGTATATTTATACATAGTAAGCCCCATACATTACTATTGCGAGATGTTATTTGAACTGGTACGCCCACCAAGTCTGTTGGTACAAAACTTAATTATTTAGTTAAGAGAGTTCACTAAATCAAAGTTTTAATTACAGATGATGTACTGTACAGTCCTTATCAGTTATTCCCTTTGCAAGGCCCTGACTTAATTACAGACGATGTTCATTCCTGTCCTTATCGGCAAGTCCTCCCTTTACTCAAGTGAGAGTACAATGTATAATGTTATCAGCTTTCGGTGTGTCTCTCTGCAAGCCGCAGAGAACTAGCAATGAGCCTGTCTTAGCTAACCGCTGAAGACAGAGTTTACTTCAGTTCAAAAATTCCTATTCAATCCCAATTATTCTTTTAGGTTACATAGGTTCAAAATGATTTTTTTCTATATCCTCAATTCCTCAGCAGGGTTCAGGGGAAATATTTATGTCCAATATAGAAACTGGTGTTACCTGTGTGTATTGTGGCGATACAAAAGTTTCTGGAGAATTTACACGTAGGAACAAGTGGAGTGATATTTAGAGTGATATTTTTAAAGCGTAATTTAGCAAGCAAACCACATATGGACAATGTGCAAAAGCTCTGGTGAGAAAATTCTTCATTACCCTTTACAAGCCTGCTACATAGGTTGTGTGAGAGTGCAGATGAGCTCGATCGAACCCAGAGGAGATCAAAGTTCTTATCGACAGTGGTTCGCTAGCTGTTAAAATGAATACCTCTCTATATAAAATTCATTTTGCACATGTTGTCACTGGGAAAAAATGCACAGTACAAGATTTATGTGCACACTGGTCATTACGAATTAGAGGGGACATTGGTGGGAAGGTGGGGAGACCTCCAATGTCCTTGTTGCCCTCACCTACAAGATGTGCATCCAGCTGCAGCTTGTAACCCTGCACTTTAAGGAGTTGGAACTTGAAATGGATGAATTCCGGATCATCCAGGAGTTGGAGGGAATGATAGATATGAAGAGAGGTGAGTTACTCCCAAGGTGCAGGACACAGGAAACTGGGTGAGAATCAGGAAGGGGAATGAGTTTAAATACCTATCGCAGAGTACTCTTGTGGCCATCTCGCTCAACAACAGGTGGACCGCTTTAGAAACTGTTGGGGTGGATTACCTGGCAGAGGAATGTCAAAGTGGTGATTGGGGATTTGTTAGGGGTACAAAACAAGAGGGGACGAATATCCTTGTGGTAGGGCTTTGTTTTTGTGAAAATGAGGGAGAGTTTGTTTTCTTGACACCAGTCAGATGTTGTTCAGACCTCAGATAGAGTCAACAATCAAATGGTTGAGCATGGTGCGATGAATGTGCTGACCTGTGTATATCACAATGCAAGAAGCATCGTAGGAAAGCTCGATGAGCTCAGAACAGAGAATTATGATATTGTAGCCAGTATTGGGACTTGGCTGCACCCAACAGTCTGAGGGATTCAGAGGAACAAATTTGTAGAGAGATCGCAGACCATGCCAAGAAACAAAGGTTGATATAGTAACTGATTTTAACTTTCCATATATTGACTGGGACTCCCATACCGTAAAAGGAATAGATGGGGTAGAGTTTGTCAAATGTGCCCTTAATCATTACGTAGAATTCCCAATGTAGAAGTGTGCAATAAGCTGTGAGAAAATGAACTAGGGCTCCAGGCTCCCATCCAAACTTCCTTTAAATGGTGAAACTGAGCTCATATTCATCACTTGTGCTGGCATCTCATTCCACACTCTCATGACCATTTCATTAAAGAGCTTTTCAACGTGTTCCCAATAAATTTTCACCTTCCCCACTTACCCATGACCTCTGGTTGTCATCCCACCCAAGCTCAGTGGAAAAAGCTGCTTGCATTTATTCTATCTATACCCTCATAATTTTGTATACTTCTGACAAATCCTCAAATGTATGATTTCCTTGTTCACGTTTAGAGCCTTTTTTAGATGTATAAGTTGATGAGGGACATTGATCGTGTGGATAGTCAAGAGTTTTTTCCCAGGGCTGAATAGCTAACAGGAGAGGACATAGTTTTAAGGTACTTGGAAATAGATACCGAGGGGATGTCAGGGGTAAGTTTTTTACAGAGAGTGGTGGGTGGGTGGAATGGACTGCCGGCAATTCGCACGAGAGCGTTTCAGTTACAGTGGGGCCAGGAACCCATGCTGCTCAGTGGGAACAGGGAATAATACCAATGGAGAGAGTCAAACTGAGCCAGGTCACAGATTGGAGATGGCAGGAATGCCTCATTCGTATAGAGACAGGAAGAGCATCAGAGTTTGATGGTCATTCCAGCTACCAGCACTGTGCCCAATTTCTCCCTCCAAATTGTGTTGAACTTCACTGTAACAGTGTGATGCCAGATCACACCTTGGCAACTCAAGTGATCTCATCTGAAATGTTGTCCTACACCCATTGATGGATTTTGTAAATCTTTTTGCAGGTTACAAATAACACGGAATTTGTCTACGGGAATCTCGAACACAACACACCAGTTTTGCTAAATCTGTCCAGATTTTTAAGTGGAGCAAGGGTTTCACTTGATCATCTAACGGACTGGCACGCTCATCATTTTACTCAGGTGGGAACCCATTCATCTGCTCAGACAGTGGGAATGGATTCAGTCGGTCATCTCAACTGAAGGTACATCAGCAAGTTCACATTGGGCAAGGCCATTCATCTGTTCTCTGTGTGAGAAGGGATTCAGTCGGTCTTCCCACCTGTGGACACACCGGTCAGTTCACACTGGGCAGAGGCTGGTCATCTGCTGAATTTGTGGGGAAGGATTCACTCGGTCATCTGACCTAATGGCTCACCAGCAAGCTCACACTGGGGAGAAACCGTTCACTTGCACGGACTGTGGGAAGGGATTCACTTACTCATCTGAACTGAAGTTACATCAGCGAGTTCACACTGGGGAGAGGCCATTCACCTGCTCAGATTGTGGGAAGGGATTCACCATATCATCTCACCTACTGATTCACCAGTCAGTTCACACTGCAGTGAGGGATTTCACCTGCTCAGTCTGTGGGAAGACATTCACTCAGTCATCCAACCTACAGAGACACCAGCGAGTTCACACTGGGGAGAAGCCGTTCACCTGCTCAGACTGTGGAAAGGGATTCACTCGCTCATCCCACCTAAAGAGTCACCAGCGAGTTCATACTGGGGAGTGGCCGTTCACCTGCTTAGACTGTGGGAAGGGATTCACTCAGTCATCTCACCTACGGAGACACCAGTCAGTTCACACTGGGGAGAGGCCGTTCACCTGCTCAGTCTGTGGGAAGACATTCACTCAGTCATCCAACCTACAGACACACCAGCGAGTTCATACTGGGGAGAAGCCGTTCACCTGCTCAGACTGTGGAAAGGGATTCACACAGTTAGCTAGCCTACAAGCACACCAGTCAGTTCACACTGGGGTGAGGTCGTTCACCTGCTTGGACTGTGGGAAGGGATTCACCACATCATCTCACCTACTGAGTCATCAGTCAGTTCACACTGCAGTGAGGGATTTCACCTGCCCAGACTGTGGGAGGAGATTCTCTCAGTCATCCAACCTCCATACACACCGGCGAGTTCACACTGGGGAGAAGCCATTCACCTGCTCAGACTGTGGAAAGGGATTCACTCAGTCATCCAGCCTACAGGCACACCAGCGAGTTCACACTGGGGAGAAGCCGTTCAGCTGCTCAGACTGTGGAAAAGGATTCACTCGATCATCCTACCTGCAGAGTCACCAGCGAGTTCACACTGCGGAGTGACCGTTCACCTGCTCAGAACGTGGGAAGGGTTTCACTCAGTCATCTCAACTACTGGCACACCGGCGAGTTCACACTGGGGAGCGGCCATTGAGCTGCTCAGACTGGGAAGGGATTCACTCTTCCATCTCACCTACTGAGACATCAGTCAGTTCACACTGCAAAGAGGGATTTCACCAGCTCAAACTGTGGGAAGGGATTCACTCAGTCATCTGATCTGCTGGCACACCAGCGAGTTCACACTGGGGAGAGACCGTTCACCTGCTGTGAATGTGGGAAGGCATTCACACGATCATCTCATCTACTGAAACAGCAGCGAGTTCACACCGATTAGAGGCCGATCACCTGCTCAGACTTTGGGAAGAGAGTCTCTCAGCCAAATCAACCAAATGTACATTATTGGGATCCACTGGGGAGAGGCTGTTCACCTGCTGTTAATGTGGGAAGTGATTCACTCAGTAATCTAACCTTGTGACACACTACTGGGTTCACACTGGGGAGAAAGTTTCAATAAGCTGCATGCTGGATATTTGTCCATCACTGTTGCTAAATGCAATTTCGAGTGTGACTATCGGTGCTGAACTCTGCAATTATTTCTGCTGCTCACCGCATCCAGTTCTGCACCCTGGTCACTGGGCATGGGAGGAGTTTCTTCTGCTGCACATTCACCTTTAATGGGACTGGAGTTTAATATTCTGTATTTGAGACAAATAAATCAGTTTTATTTTAAACTCTGTTTCCGGTACTTAGTGAATTTATAACACACCTAGTGTACAATAGAGAGTCAACTCAGGCCTGCTGGACCCTGCCAGTGATGCTGTTCCATGACAGTCCTTTTAAATCCTCCCCTGTTGTTCGTCTCTGTGGGATGGGTTCCAAACAGTCACCACTCTGTGGGTGAAGAGGTTCCCCTTGAATTCTCTGCAGACTGAAGAAGTCGAGCTGACTGCAGTTCTGTCTGAGATTTTTTTCGCCTCTGAAATCTCTGGGCTGAGGAAGAATGACATCTGGATTTACCCTCCTTATTCGGGGATCAGTTCTACTTTATGGCTCATTTTCCCTGCTTCTAACGGGTTGTTAGAAAACACCACTGTCCTCTAAAGACTGAAAGCCGAATGGGAAACCATCAGTTGGATGTTCAACGGAGCAGGGTCAGAAACCAGAGGCAGCTCTGCACAGGGAAGAGTTTGGGGCTCTGGACGATAGTCGGGGTAAGAGCATATGATGAGGAGAAGGGAATCAGCAGTGGGGCATGACAACGAATGACAGAGTAGCAACATTTGGAAGCTGATTCAGTTGTCTGACTGATGCCTGTAGTGAGGTGCTCCACTGGTCAAGGAACATGTGTGCGTTGGGAATGGTTTTATCAATTCAGGGAGTTGTTCCTGCTTGCTTATCCTGTAATATTATATCCAGATGGTTATTTTAGATTGTCCTATCTAATAATGTATCAATTAACATAGAAATTGTGAGATTCTGTCTGTAACTGGATTGGGCTTGAAGTTATTGTGCCTTAATTAAGTTAACATGGTCATTCATCAGTTTGTATGTTAAAGCAAGATTTTGGTGAATGATATTTGCCATTGATTGCAGCTGCATAAGTAATCAGTAATAAGTAATCAACTGCTGCAAAATCCTGAAAGGTGTTGGATTGTGTCTGGTTTCTCTTGGCATTTTCTGCATTGATTGCCTTGTTTGTATTGTATGTATTTTTGATTTTTTGTTTTCTTTTTGTTAACCACCTTGTCCTGGAGCAAGGAACCCTTCTGTTTCTGGGAAGATGTCTCCAACTCTCAGTCAGGTGCTCGATGTTTCCTTGTCAACATCTTGTCTGCTCAGATTATTGGGATGTCTCCCATAGAGGGTCATACTCATTCCACTGGTTAATGTTTTATTCCATAGTGATGATTCATTTTTCTGAGTTAGCTTCTCATTTAAGTTTTCTGGTCTGTATTTCTTACACAATTGCATATACACATATGGAGTGCTGAATCATGTTCAATTTTGATGAAAATAAATACTTAGAAGTTTTTTCTGACTGTTGTGTGATTTTTGTTTCATGTGTGTTATTCCTGTTCCTCCTTATGTCCAAGGTAGTGTTGATCTAAGTGGGTCTGAGTGTAAATAGACTTTTCTAAAGTTGTCATTTCAGTTCCTCTTCCTCCTTCTGTCCAAGGTAGAGCTAATCTAAGTGGGTCTGAGTGTAAATAGACTTTTCTAAAGTTGTCATTTCATTTCTTATTTATCTTTGTAAATGTTACTGATTGAAATGAGACCAAGATATTTTCATAAAAATGTCAATATTGATGGAAGTGTTTATTGCCTTTGTTGTATTTGTTAACTATTGAGCTCTGTTTGGCAGGGCTTTTTAAGCCCTGAACTAAATTTTGTCAAAGGTTTTCCCAATTTTGCACAACCTTCTATTGTTTTTGTTTGTTGATTTTCCAGATACATGGTTATCTAGAGTCCCAAAGAAGGGTCTTGGCCCGAAATGTTGATTCCCATCCATAGATGCTGCCTGACCTGCTGAGCTTCTCCAGCACTTTGTGTGCATTTCTCTTAATTACTTGCTTCTGCAGGTCTTTTTGTTTCCCAGATATTTATATGTTTAGTGAAATAACAAGCTGGTAGTGGGGTTGTGTGGCTCTGTTGGTAAAATATTAAATAAAATCATTAGGAATAGGTGACATTCAGTTTCGAAGGTGTAGAACCTGTGGGTAGTATTAAGGAACAGCAAATGTATGAAAAAATCCCTGATGGGAATTGTATAGTGATCCCAAAACAGTAGTAAGTATGTGGTCCACAAACTACAAAGAGAGAGAGAAAATCTCTGCCAAAAGGCAATGTTACAATAGTCATTGGGGATTGTCATGCAGATGATTAAAAAAATTAGGATAGTGCTGTTCTCAAGAGAAGGAATTCCTAGAATGCCTACAAGCTTCTGGTTGAGACAACTTGGGGATTGGGGATCAGCTATTTTGGATTGGGTGTTGTAATGATCCGGAATTAATTAGGTCACTTAAGTTCAAGGAACCCTTCGGGAAAAGTGCTGTTAATATGATCAAGTTCACCCCGACATTAGGGAAGGAGAAGCTGAAGTCAGAAATGGAATAAAGAGAATTAGAGAGGTATGAGAGAAAAATTGGTCAAAATTAATTTGAAAAGAACAGGCAGGGATGAAAACAGAGCAGCAATGGCTGGAATTTCTGGAAACAATTCAGAAGGCACAGAGAGGAAGTGGTATTCTAAAGGTAAGGTGACAAAACTGTGGCTGATAAGAGAAACCAAAGCCAACATAAAAACCAAAGAGAGGGCACAGAACAAAAATTACTAGGAAGTTAAAGGATTGGGAAGCTTTTAAAAATGAACAAATTGCAACTAAAATCATTAAGAAGGAAAAGATGGAATACTTAGGTGAGCTAGCCAGTAAGGATACCATTTTTTTCTTCAGGTATATATAGTGTAAAAGGCAGAAGTGGATATCAAACCACTGGAAAATTTCGCTGGAGAGGTTATAATGGGGTGGGGTGCAAGGTGATGGTAGATGAACTAAATAAATATTGTAAATCACACATCTGTGGAAGACACTGGCAGGAGTATGGAAGTCCCAGATGTCAGTGGTCAGAATGTGTCACTTGGGAGAAGGTAGAAGGAAAGGTGATGAGCAGTGTTTTTTTTACTGGAAGGAGAAATCGATATTCATGCCTTCAGATTGGAGCTATGCAGGTGGAATATGATGTGTTTCTCTTCATCCCTGAGGGTGTCAAGTTGAGCAACTCCAGCCATTGCTGTTCTGTCATCATCCCTGCTAGTGTCCCCTTCCAATCAACTTTGGTGAGCTCTTCTCCCGTGCCTCTGTAGTTCCCCTCACTCCACTAATAATGATGCATCTTGTTGTACCTTTTCCCCTCTCAAAGTGCAGGGTGAATTCTAACATGTAATGATCACTGCGTCCACATGGTTTCTTTACCATAAGCTCCCTAATCAAATTTAGTTCATTGCACAATACCCAATTAAGAATTAACTTTTTCCTAGTGGGCACAATTACAAGCTATTCTAAAAGGCATCTCATTGGTATTTTCCAAATTCCCTCTTGAGATCGATCATCAACCTGATTTTCATAATCTACCTCCACCCATGAGTGTGGCAGAGCGCCACCTGGTGACAATGGGGTCCACAAACCAGGGACTCCTGTTATTGTGGCAAATCACCACCAGGTGGAAGTGTTGTCCACAAAAGGGAAAGGTTTACAGCGGTAAGAAGGAGTGTAGAGGCTGGAAACCAACTGCAAGTCGATGAAGTGCCAGACCTGTCCCTAAGTCAGGCAAACTGTCCTTCCATATGAGACAACTTTTCAACATCTTGCCTGTTGGGGTCATATACTGTTTGCAGTTTTCCAGGTGTGGCCTCCTCGAAATAAGTGAGACCCGATGTAGTCTCTGCATTCTGCCCTCTGTCCCGATGAGATTCTGCAGATGCTGGAGATGCAGAGTAACATACACAAAATGTTGGAGGAAGTCAGGAGGTCAGGTAGCTTCTATAAAGGTGGATAAAGCAAAACATGGATTTCCTGCTGAGACCCTTCATCAGGACTGGAAGTGGAGAGAAGCTGGAATAAGATGGTGCAGGGAGTGGAAAGAGTCCAAGCTGGTAGATGATAGGTGAAGCCAGATAAGTGTGAAGGTGAGCGGGTGGAGGAGGTGGGAGATGAAGTGAGACGCTGTGGGGTGGTAGGTGGAAAATGCAAAGGACTGAATAGAAGGAATCTGATAGGATAGGAGAGTGGACCATGGAAAAAAAGGAAGTAAAAGAAGAACCAGAGGGAAATGATCCACAGTGGAGAAGAGAGAAGTGGGGAGACAGAATGGAGGAGACGGGCATATGGGTTAATGAAAAGAAAAGGTGGAGGTAGAAGTTAAAGGTATCGATGTTCATGCCATTGGGTTGTAAACTACCTGGATGTAATATGAGGTGTTGCTCGTCCAACCCAAGAGCACACTCATCGTGTTAGTTAAACAATGAACCAGAAGGGAGACTGGATTGATAACTTTTTCCTGGGATGCCTATTATATCAATCCTCTCTCACCTTAAAGTGGTGCCCTCTGTTTGTTGATTCCACAAAAGTGGGGAAAAGGAAAAATGACAGAAAATCTGCAGCACAATACAGGCCTTTCGTCCCACGAAGTTGTGATGAGCATGTCACTACTTTAGAAATTACTAGGGTTGCCCATTGCCCTTTATTTTTCTAAGCTCCATGTACCTATCCAAAAGTCTCTTAAAAGACCCTATTGTATCCGCCTCCATCACTGTTGCTGGCAGCCCATTCCACGCGCTCACCACTCTCTGTGTAAAAAAACTTACCCCTGACATCTTCTCTGTACCTACTCCCCAGAACCTTAAACCTGTGTCCTCTTGTGGCAACCAATTCAGCCCTGGGAAAAAGCCTCTGACTGTCCACACGATCAATGCGTCTCATCATCTTAGGCCGGTTGGTGGCGCTATAGCATCAGTGCCAGACTCCGGAGCGAAGTTCGAATCCAAGTCGGGCTACCCCAGAGCACACTTTCTATCCATGCCGGGTTGAGCATCGAGCTAGCCACTCGACCTCATGAAAAAACAAGGGTTGACTCAGGAATGTTCATATTGTGACCCGGTTAATCCAAAAGGAGACCAATCCTGACACCAGTCGCCAGACAAAAATGGCTGACTTGTCTGGTGCGACACGCTAAAAAAAAATCATCTTATACACCTCTACCAGGTCACTTCTCATCCTCCGTCGCCCCAAGGAGAAAAGGCCGAGTTCACTCAACTGCGCACTTTCCCTATTCTGTACACTCATAGTTTGGAACACCTGCACAAGGTCAGCCTCAATCTCCTGCACTTCAAGGTGTGAAGTCCCAACCTGACCAACCTCTCTCCAGAACTCAGTCCCTCGAGTACCGGCACCATTCTCGTAAATCTCCTCTGCACTCTTTGCAGCTTGACGTCCTCTTTCCTATAGCAGAGCGCCCAAAACTGAATGCAATAATCCAGGCGCGGATACCCTAACAATACCCTAGCCCTAATGCAACCTGACTAGCCTCTTCTTCAGACCATGAGCCATGAGATATGAGACAGAGGCTGCTTAGCCAATCGAGTCTGCTCCGCCATTCCTTCATGTCCAATTGATTATCTCTCTCAACCCCATTCTCCAGCCTTCTCCCCATAATCTTTGAACATCCATTTAAAATACACTCAATGACTTGGCCTCTACTCAGTCCATGGCAATGAATTCCAAAGATTTACCACTCCCTGACTAAAGAAATTCCTGCTCATCTCTGCTCTCAGTGGATGCCATAAATATTGAGGCAGTGGCCTTTGGTCCCAGACTCTCACAGTGTAGGAAACATCTTCTTCATAGCCACTCTGTCGAGGCCTTTCAATATTTAATAGGTTTCAATGAGATCCCCTCTCTTTCTTCCAGACCAGCGAGTACAGGGTCAAAGCCATCCAACCATCCAACGCTCCTCATACATTAACCCTTTCATTCCTGGAATCATTCTCCGGACCCGCTCCAACACGAGCACATCTTTTTCTCAGATAAGAGTTTAGAAACTGCTCACACCACACCAAGAGTGATCTGACCAATGAGTTATAAAGCTACAGTGTCACATCCTCGCTCTCATATGCTAACTTTACAGTTGCCATCCTTAATCAACTCAATCAGCAAGCAACCTTTAGGGACTCCTGCTCAAGGACTCCCAAGTACCTCTGATTTTTGAATTTTCTCCCATTTATTTTTTCCTATGCCCTTAATCCTTCTACCAATTGTACATGACCGTACACTTGCACACACTGTATTTCATCTGTACTTTGTTGCCTGTTCTCCAAACCTATCAAAGTCCTTCTGCAGACTCCCACTTTGCTCTAAACTACTTGTCCCGTACCTATCTTTGTATCAACTGCAAAGTTCATCACCAAAGTATCAATTCCGTTGTCTATATCATTGAGATTTTATATGAAAAGATGCAGTCTCAATACTGACCCCTACGGAACACCATTAGTTATTGACAGCAAAACAGAATTGCCCACATTATTTTGACTCTTTCTCCCTTGTCAGTCAGCCAATTTTCGATCCACACAAGTATCTTTCCTGTAATTCCATGAGCTGTGATCTTGTTAAGCAGCCTCATGTGGAGCACCTTAGAAACATAGAAAACCTGCAACACAATACAGGCCCTTCGGCACACAAAGCTGTGTCGAGCATGTCCTTACCCTAGAACTACCTAGGCTTCCCTATAAGTCCTCTATTTTTCTAAGTTCCGAGTATCTATCCAGAAGAATCTTAAAAGACCATATAGTTTCTGCCTCAACCACCGCCGCTGGCAGCCGATTCCATGCACTCACTACTCTGCATAAAAAAAACTTACCCTTGATATCTCTCTGTACCTACTTCCAAGCACCTTAAAACTGTGCCCTCTCGTGTTAGCCATTTTAGCCCTCGGAAATAGCCTCTGTCTGTCCACACGATCAATGCCTCTCATCATCTTATACACCTCCATCAGGTCACCTCTTATCCTCTGTCACTCCAAGGAGAAAATGTCGAGTTCACTCAACATATTCTCATAAGGTTTGCTCCCCAATCCAGGCAGCAGCCTTGTATATCCCCTTTGCACCCTTTCTATGGCTTCCACATCCTTCCTGCAGTGAAGCGACCAGAATTTAGCAAATTACTCCGAGTGGTCTGACCAGGGTCCTATATAGCTGCAATATTACCTCTCGGCTCTTAAACTCAGTCCCATGGAAGGTCAATGCCTTCTTAACCACAGAGTCAACTTATGTAGCAGGTTTGAGTGTCCTATGGACTCAGACCCCAAGATCTCTCTGATTCTCCACACTGCCAAGAGTCTTACCATTAATGCTATATTCTGCCATCATATTTGACCTAACAAAATGAACCACTTCGCACTTATCTGTGTTGAACTCCATTTGCCACTTCTCAGGCCAGTTTTGCATCCTATCAATATCCGGCTGTAACCTCTGACAGCCCTCCACACTATCCACAACACCCCCAACCTTTGTTTCACCAGTAAATTTACTAACCCATCCCTTCATTTCCTCATCCAGGTCATTTATAAAAATCATGAAGAATAGGGGTCCCAGAACAGATCCCTGAGGCACACCACTGGTCACTGACCTCCATGCAGACTATGACCTGTCTACAACCACTCTTTGCCTTCTGTGGGCAAGCCAGTTCTTGATCCACAAATTAATGTCCCCTTGGATCCCATACCTCCTTACTTTCTCAATAAGCCTTGCATGGGGTACCTTGTTAAATATCATCTGAAAATCCAAGCAAACAGCATCCACTGCCTCTGCATTTTCTATCCTGCCTGTTATTTCTTCAAAGTATTCCAAGAGATTTCTCAGACACGATTTCCTCTAAAGGAATCCTGCTGACTTTGGCCTACTTCATCATGCATCCCCAATTACAGTACCCAAAAAACTCACCCTTAATACACTCTAACATCTTCTTGACCATTTAGATCAGACTAAATATCATATAATTTTCTTTCTTCTGCCTCCCTCTCTTCTTAAAGAGTGCAGTGACATTTGCAACTTTCTAGTCCGCCAGAACCGTTCCAATATCTAGTGATTCTTGATAGATGATTACTCATTACTTTAAGAGAAAACTAAGGGGGAATATCTTCATTCAGAGGTGGGGAGAGTGTGCAATGAGCTGCCAGAGCAAGTGGCAGGGATGATTTCAACCATTAAGAGAAGTTTGCTAAGGTCAATGGATGAGAGGGACATGGAGGGCTATGGTCCAGGTGGAAGTTGTTGGAAATCGGCAGATTAATGCTTTGGCATGGACTGGATTGGCCGAATGACACTTTCATGTTTTGTAGAGTTTCATGACTCTAATGCCTTCACAATCTCTTCAGCTATATCTTTCTGAACCCTGGGGTATTCACCTTCTGGTCCAGGAGTCTTATCTACCTTCAGGCCTTTCAGCTTCCAAAACAGCTTCTCTCCTTGGTGAAAGCATTTATCCTCACTTCTGCCCCAGATACTCCTGAATGTTTGGCATTTATAGAACTATAGAACCATACAACACTACAGCACAGTACAGGCCCTTCGGCCCTCGATGTTGTGCCAACCCATATAATCCTTTACAAAAAGTACTAAACCCACACTACCCTGTAACCCTCTATTTTTCTTTCATCCGTGTGCCTGTCCAAAAGGCTCTTAAATACCCCTAATGTTTTAGCCTCCACCACCCACCCTGGCAAGTCATTCCAGGCACCCACAACCCAATGTGTAAAAAGTCTCCCCTAAACTTCCCTCCCTTAACTTTGTACATATGCCCTCTGGTATTTGCTATTCGTGCCCTGGGAAACAGGTACTGGCTATCCACCCTATCTATGCCTCTCATAATCTTGTAGACCTCTATCAAGTTCCCACTCATTCTTCTACGCTCTAAAGAGAAAAGTCCCAACTCTGCTGATTAGACAACTCTGCCCATAAAGTCCCAACTCTGCCTCATAAGACTTGTTTTCCAATCCAGGCACCATCCTGGTAAATCTTCTCTGCACTCTCTCCATAGCTTCCACATCCTTCCTATAATGAGGTGACCGGAATTGAACACAATACTCTAAGTGTGTTCTCACCAGAGATGTGTAGAGTTGCAACATGACTTCTCTACTCCTGAACTCAATCCCCCTAATGAAACCTAGCATCCCATAGGCCTTCTTCACCTCCTTGTCAACCTGTGCAGTGACCTTGAAGGGTGTATGGATTTGAACCCCAAAGTCCCTTTGTTTATCCACACACTTAAGTAACCGACCATTAACCTTATACTCAGCCCTCTGGTTTGTCCTTCCAAAATGCATCACCTCACACTTATCCGGATTGAACTCCATTTGTCATTTTTCTGCCTAACTCTGCATCCTGTCTATATCCTCTTGTAACCTTCGACAACCTGCAGCTCCATCCACAACTCCTCCAATCTTGGAGTTGGGTATCTTGAATTGGGATGATGTTTTTTACAGGGAAATGTACTATGGACATGTGTCAATGTTTAAGGATCTCTTGCAGGATGTTAGGGATAAATTTGTCCCGGTGAGGAAGATAAGAATGGTAGGGTGATGGAACCATGGGTGACAGATGAGGTGGAAAATCTAGTCAGGTGGAAGAAGGCAGCATACTTGAGGTTTAGGAAGCAAGGATCAGATGGGTCTATTGAGGAATATAGGGTAGCAAGAAAGGAGATTAAGAAGGGGCTGAGAAGAGCAAGAAGGGGGCATGAGAAGGCCTTGGTGAGTAGGGTAAAGGAAAACCCCAAGGCATTCTTCAATTATGTGAAGAACAAAAGGATGACAGGAGCGAAGGTAGGACCAATTAGAGATAAAAGTGGGAAGACGTGCCTGGAGGCTGTGGAAGTGAGTGAGGTCCTCAATGAATACTTCTCTTCGGTATTCAGCAATGAGAGGGAACTTGATGGTGAGGACAATATGAGTGAGGTTGATGTTCTGGAGCATGTTGATATTAAGGGAGAGGAGGTGTTGGAGTTGTTAAAATACATTAGGATGGATATGTCTCTGGGGCCTGACGGAATATTCCCCAGGCTGCTCCATAAGGCGAGGGAAGAGATTGCTGAGCCTCTTGCCAGGATCTTTATGTCCTCGTTGTCCACGGGAATGGTACCAGAGGATTGAAGGGAGGCGAATGTTGTCTCCTTGTTCAAAAAAGGTAGTAGGGTAGTCTGGGTAATTATAGACCAGTGAGCCTTACATCTGTGGTGGGAAAGCTGTTGGAAAACATTCTTAGAGATAGGATCTATGGACATTTAGAGAATCATGGTCTGATCAGGGACAGTCAATATGGCTTTCTGAAGGGCAGATCATGTCTAACAAGCCTGATAGAGTTCTTTGAGGAGTTGACCAGGCATATAGATGAGGGTAGTGCAGTGGATGTGATCTACATGGATTTTAGCAAGGCATTTGACAAGGTTCCACAAGGTAGGCTTATTCAGAAAGTCAGAAGGCATGGGATCTAGGGGAGTTTGGTCAGATGGATTCAGAATTGGCTTGCCTGCAGAAGGCAAAGGGTCGTGGTGGAGGGAGTACATTCAGATTGGAGGGTTGTGACTAGTGGTGTCCCACAAGGATCTGTTCTGGGACCTCTACTTTTCATGATTTTTATTAACCACCTAGATGAGGGGGTAGAAGGGTGGGTTGGCAAGTTTGCAGATGACACCACCGATGAAGGCAGATTATTATCTGAATGGTGTAGAGTTAGGTAAGGGAGAAATACAAAGAGATCTATGAGTCCTTGTTCATCAGTCACTGAAGGTGAATGAGCAAGTGCAGCAGGCAGTGAAGAAGGCTAATGGAATGTTGGCCTTTAGTACAAAGGGAATTGAGTACAAGAGCAAGGAAATCCTTTTGCATTTGTACAGGGTCCTGGTGAGACCACACCTGGAGTACTGTATACAGTTTTGGTTTCCAGGGTTAAGGAAGGACATCCTGGCTGTAGAGGAAGTGCAGCGTGGATTCACGAGGTTAATTCCTTGGATGTCCGGACTGTCTTATGCAGAGAGGTTAGAGAGATTGCACACACTGGAATTAAGGAGATTGAGAGGGGATCTGTTTGCAACATATAAGATTATTAAGGGATTGGACAAGATAAAGGCAGGAAATACGTTCCAGATGCTGGGAGAGTCCAGTACCAGAGGGCATGGTTTGAGAATAAGGGGTAGGTCATTTAGGACAGAGTTAAGGAAAAACTTCTTCTCCCAGAGAGTTGTGGGGGTCTGGAATGCATTGCCTCGGAAGGCAGTGGAGGCCAATTCTCTGGATGCTTTCAAGAAGAAACTAGATAGGTATCTTATGGATAGGGGAATCAAGGGATATGGGGACAAGGCAGGAACCGGGTATTGATAGTAGATGATCAGCCATGATCTCAGAATGGCCAAATGGCTCGAAGGGCCAAATGGTCTACTTCTGCACCTATTGTCTATTGTCTATAATGACACCAAGGTTAGTGGTGTTGTAGATAGCGTAGAGGATTGACGAAGATTGCAGAGAGACATTGATAGGATGCAGAAAGTGGGCTGAGAAGTGGCAGATGGAGTTCAACCCGGAGATGTTTGAGGTGCTACACTTCGGAAGGACAAACTCCAAGGCAGATTACAAAGTAAATGGCAGGATACTTAGTAGTGTGGAGGAGCAGAGGGATCTGGGGGTACATGTCCACAAATCCCTGAAAGTTGCCTCACAGGTAGATAGGGTAGTTAAGAAAGCTTATGG
Organism: Hemitrygon akajei; assembly: GCF_048418815.1. Classification (NCBI taxonomy): domain Eukaryota; kingdom Metazoa; phylum Chordata; class Chondrichthyes; order Myliobatiformes; family Dasyatidae; genus Hemitrygon; species Hemitrygon akajei. The sequence goes on along the minus strand of NC_133136.1, from coordinate 90,890,734 downwards.
GGTGTTAGCTTTCAAGGTATAGAGTTTAAGAGACTCGACGTAATGATGCAACTCTATAAAACTCTGGTTAGGCCATACTTGGAATACTGTGTCCAGTTCTGGTCGCCTCACTATAGGAAGGATGTGGAAGCATTGGAAAGGGTACAGAGGAGATTTACCAGGATGCTGCCTGATTTAGAGAGTATGGATTATGATCAGAGATTAAGGGAGCTAGGGCTTTACTCTTTGGAGAGAAGGAGGATGAGAGGAGACATGATAGAGGTGTACAAGATATTAAGAGGAATAGATAGAGTGGATAGCCAGCGCCTCTTCCCCAGGGCACCACTGCTCAGTACAAGAGGACATGGCTTTAAGGTAAGGGGAGGGAAGTTCAAGAAGGATATTAGAGAAAGGTTTTTCACTCAGAGAGTGGTTGGTGTGTGGAATGCACTGCCTGAGTCAGTGGTGGAGGCAGATACACTAGTGAAGTTTAAGACAGGTATATGGAGGAATTTACGGTGGGGGTTATATGTGAGGCAGGGTTTGAGGGCCAGCACAACATTGTGGGCCGAAGGACCTGTAATGTGCTGTACTATTCTTTGTTCTATGTTCTAATCTTCATGTCATCTGCGAACTTACTCACCCATCCTGCCGCCTCTACATCCAGGTCTTTTATAAAAATCACAAATAGCAGGGGTCCCAGAACAGATCCTTGTGGCACTCCACTAGTCACCGATCTCCAGGCAGAATACATTCCTTCCACAACTACCTCTGCTTTCTTCCTTTAAGCCAATTTTTTACCCAAACAGCCAAGGTTCCACTAAATATGCCTCATGACTTTCTGGATGAATCTCTCGTGATGGACCTTGACAAATGCCTTGCTAAAATCCATGTAGACCACGTCTACTGCCCTACCCTCATCAATTTCTTTTGTTACCTCTTCAAAAAAACTCAATTAGGCTCGTGAGGCATGAACTGCCCTTAACAAAGCCATGCTGACTATTCCTAATCATACTATACCTCTCCAAATGTTCGTAAGTCCTGCCTCTCAGGATCTTCTCCATCAATTTACCAATCACTGGGTTGGGGTCCGGTCCGGAGCCCGCCTTCTGGGTCTTGCTCCGGTCTGCTTACTCCGGACTCCGGGCCTTGCAGCCATCCCTCTTGTCACACGGAGCCATTGGATCATCTTGGCTTAAGGAGGTACACCTGTTGCCTATTAGGGGGCAGGTGTTTATAAGGGGCTCGGGGACTGAGCCTAGTTGTGGGGTCATCCTGCTCCGAAGCCGGTTTAACCAGCTCTGTACCTGGGCTGCCGGCTCTGAATCCTGTCTGTACCTGTTTCGCCCGCTCTGGATCTGGTTCTACCCTGGTTGCCGCCCTGCTCTGTATCCTGTTCTGCCCTGGTTGCCGGCCTGTTCTGTATATGCTCTATTCCAGTTGGTCTTGTTCCCCTGCTTCTCTCCTGTGCGCTGGTCCCGCTGTTCCACGTTATTCGCCTTGCCCGCGCTGTCGGTTGCCTTTACCAATGTACCCGGTGTATCACTGTAGTCCTGCTGCTCACCCTGGACCCAGCTTCCTTTTGATCCCTTGCCTCCGTCGGGCAGGTCTGGCCGGACTGCCACTGCCCAGAGGGGGTTCTGCCTTTTCCTACCCATTGCCTCCGTCGGGGAGGTCCGGCAGGACTGCCACTGCCCAGCGGGGGTTCTGCCCTTTCCACCTATTGCTCCTTAAGGGTTGTGCCCCGCACCTGCCCAGGTGTTCGCTTCTTGCCCAGGCCTCTGTTTCTCTGCCTGGGAGGCAGCCCTGCCCGGGGCCCTAAGGACTCCTACCCTTTCCTCCCCTCGTTTCCCATGGGTTGTGCCCCGCAGCTGCCCAGGTGTCCGCGCCTTGTCCAGGCCTCCATGTTTCCACCTGGGTGGCGGCCCTGCCATGAGGAATCCTCCTGTCTGCCACGAACTCTGGGATCCTCCTGTTTGCCATGAACTCTGGAATCATGAGGAATCCTCCTGTCCTGCCTGAACAATGGGGATCCTTCTGCCCTGCCTGAACACTAGGATCCTCCTGCCTGCCACGAACTCTGGGATCCTCCTGCCTCGTCCGAACTCCGGGATCAAGCCCCACCTGCCTTACCCCTTGCATGCCATGGCATCCCCATCCTGTCCTACCCCTAATACTTCAGTGTCTGCGTCCTGCATTTGGGTCCAATCCTGCCCCCATTCCTGACACACTGAGGTAAGACTCACTGGTCTATAATTTCCTGGGTTATCTCTACTTCCTTTCTTGAATAAAGGAACAATATCCACAACCGTACAATCCTTCCAAACTTCTCCTGTCCCCATTGATGATGCAAAAATCATTGCCAGAGGCTCAGCAATCTCCTCCCTTGCCTCCCACAGTAGCCTGGGATACATGTAATCTGGTCCCAGTGACCTATCCAACTTCATGCTTTCCAAAAGCTCCAACACGTCCCCTTTCTTAATATCTACATGCTCAAACTTTTCAGTCTGCTGCAAGCTATCACTACAATCACCAAGATCCTTTTCCACAGTGAATACTGAAGTAAAGCATTCATTAAGTACCTCTGCTATTTCCTCCAGTTCCATACACACTTTCCCACAGTCACCCTTGATAGGCCCTATTCTTACACATCTTATCCTCTTGCTCTTCACATATTTATAGAATGCCTTGGGGGTTTCTTTAATGCTGCCCACCAAGGCCTTCTCATGGCCCCTTCTAGCTCTCCTAATTTCCTTCTTATGCTTCTATTAGCCTTATAATCTTCTAGATCTCTAACTTTACCTAGCTCTCCGAACCCTTTGTAAGGTTTTCTTTGCTTCTGGACAAGATTTATTACAGCCTTTGTACACCACGGTTCCTGTACCCTACCATAACTTCCCTGTCTCATTGGAATGTACCTATGCAGAACTCTACACAAATGTCCCCTGAACATTTGCCAGATTTCTTCGGTACTTTTCATTGAGAACACCTGTTTCCAATTTAAGCTTCCAATTTCCTGTCTGATAGCCTCATAAGATGCTGTCTGGCCTGCTGTATTCCATCAGCATTTTGTGTGTGTTGTTAATAAATTTAATGACACAATTGTAGTGGGTGACTCCAATCTGCAGGAGAATTGGGAAAGTCAGATTTGCATCAGATGGCAAGAGAGGGAATGTATTGAATGCTTACGAAATACCTTTTTAGAGCAGCTGATGGTTGAACCTACTCGGGGAACTGCTATCTTAGATTGGGTGTTGTGTAATAACCCAGATCTTATTAGGGACGTTAATGCAAAAGAATCGTTAGAAGGCAGTGACCATAATACGATTGAATTCCTTCTGCAATTTGTGAGGGAGAAGCATAGGTCACATGGGTAGTGTCACAATGGAATAAAGAGAATTACAGAGGCATGAGAGAGGAATTTCCCCAGGTGGACTGGAGAAGGATTCTGGTGGGCATGACACCAGAGCATAAATGGCTGACGTTTCTGACAATAGTTCATAATGTACAGGATAGATATGTCCCGCAGAAGTAGTTCTCAAACAGCGGGGCTATGTACCGTGGCTGACAAAGGAAGTTAAGGACTATATAAAAGCCAAAGAAAGTGCGTATAAGGTAGCAAAAGTGTGTAGGAAGTTAGATAATTGGGTAGCTTTTAAAATCCGAAACAGACAACTAAAAAAAAGCTATATGAAGTGGAAAGCTGAAATATGAGAGCAAACTAGACAATAATATGAACCATTATAAAAATGTGAAAGAGAAGTGAGAGTTGATAATAGACCACTGGAAAATTATGCTTATGGGGTAGAAATGGGGAAGAGATGGTAGATGAACTTGATAGGTACTTTGCATCCGTATTCTGTGTGGAAGACACCAACAGTGTGCTAGAGATCCGTGAGTGTCAGGGAGCAGGAGTGAGTGCCATTGACAATAGACAATAGACAATAGGTGCAGAAGTAGACCACTCGGCCCGTCGAGCCTGCACCGCCATTTTGAGATCATGGCTGATCAATTCCTATCAATACCCAGTTCCTGCCTTGTCCCCATATCCCTTGATTCCCCTATCCATAAGATACCTATCTAGCTCCTTCTTGAAAGCATCCAGAGAATTGGCCTCCACTGCTTTCCGAGGCAGTGCATTCCAGACCCCCACAACTGTCTGGGAGAAGAAGTTTTTCCTTAACTCTGTCCTAAATGACCTACCCCTTATTCTCAAACCATGCCCTCTGGTACTGGACTCTCCCAGCATCTGGAACATATTTCCTGCTTCTATCTTGTCCAATCCCTTAATAATCTTATATGTTTCAATCAGATCCCCTCTCAATCTCCTTAATTCTAGCGTGTACAAGCCCAGTCTCTCTAACCTCTCTGCGTAAGACAGTCCAGACATCCCAGGAATTAACCTCGTGAATCTACGCTGCACTTCCTCTGCAGCCAGGATGTCCTTCCTTAACCCTGGAGACCAAAACTGTACACAATACTCCAGGTGTGGTCTCACAAGGGCTCTGTACAAATGCAAGAGGATTTCCTTGCTCTTGTACTCAATTCCCTTTGTAATGAAGGCCAATATTCCATTAGCCTTCTTCACTGCCTGCTGCACTTGCTCATTCACCTTCAGTGACTGATGAACAAGGACTCTGAGATCTCTTTGTATTTCTCCCTTACCCAACTCTACACCGTTCAGATAATAATCTGCCTTCCTGTTCTTACTCCCAAAGTGGATAACCTCACACTTATTCACATTAAACATCATCTGCCAAGTATCTGCTCATTCACTCAGCCTATCCAAGTCACCCTGAATTCTCCTAACATCCTCATCACATGTCACACTGCCACCCAGCTTAGTATCATCAGCAAATCTGATGTTATCTTCTATGCCTTCATCCAAATCGTTAATGTAAATGGTAAACAGCTGTGGTCCCAATACCGAGCCCTGTGGCACCCCACTAGTCACCACCTGCCATTCCGAGAAACACCCATTCACCGCTACCCTTTGCTTTCTATCTGCCAACCAGTTTTCTATCCATGTCAATGCCTTCCCCCTGATTCCCTGAGCTTTGATTTTAGCCACCAATCTTCTATGTGGGACCTTATCAAATGCCTTCTGAAAATCGAGGTACACTACATCCACTGGATCTCTCCCATCTAACTTCCTGGTTACATCCTCGAAAAACTCCCAACAGATTAGTCAAGCATGATTTACCCTTGGTAAATCCATGCTGGCTCGGCCCAATCCTAGATATGCTATCTAGATATGCCACTATTTCATCCTTAATAATGGACTCTAGCATCTTTCCCACCACCGATGTCAGGCTGACAGGTCGATAATTCTCTGTTTTCTCCCTCCCTCCTTTCTTAAAAAGTGGGATAACATTAGCCATTCTCCAATCCTCAGGAACTGATCCTGAATCTAAGGAACATTGGAAAATGATTACCAATGCATCCGCTATTTCCAGGGCCACCTCCTTTAGTACCCTAGGGTGCAGACCATCTGGACCTGGGGATTTGTCAGCCTTCAATCCCATCAGTCTTCTCATCACCGTTTCCTTCCGAATGTCAATCTGTTTCATTTCCTCTGTTACCCTATGTCCTTGGCCCATCCATACATCTGGGAGATTGCTTGTGTCTTCCTTAGTGAAAACAGATCTAAAGTACTCATTAAATTCTTCTGCCATTTCTCTGTTTCCCATAACAATTTCACCCAATTCATTCTTCAAGGGCCCAACATTGTTCTTAACTATCTTCTTTCTCTTCACATACCTAAAAAAGCTTTTGCTATCTTCCTTTATATTCCTGGCTAGCTTGTGTTCGTACCTCATTTTTTCTCCCCGTATTGTCTTTTTAGTTAAAAATTACTAAGGAAAACGTTTGAGGCAAACTCAGGTTCTTAAAGTGGATAAGTCACCTGGACAAAATTGACTACATCCCAGAGTCCTGAGAGAAGTTGCTGAAGAGATAACAGATGCATTGGTCATGACCTGTCAAGAATCACTTGATTCTGGTATGGTCCCGGAGGACAGGAAAATTGCAAATTTTAATCCACTCTTTGAGAAGGGAGGAAGGCAAAAGAAAGCAAATTATAGTCCAGTTAACCTAACCTCAGTGGATGGGAAAGCTTTGGAATCTATTAGAACAGTCTATTTTGGGGTACTAGGAGACTAATTATAAAATAAGTCAAAGCCAGCATACCTTCTGTACAGGGAAATCTTGCCTGACAAATCTGTTAGAGTTCTTCGAGGAAGTAATAAGCAGGATGGACAAACAAGAGGCAGTGGATATCATTTACTTCGACTTTCAGGAAGCATCTGATAAGGTGTCACACATGAGACTGCTTAACAGGATAAAAATCAGAAGAAATACTGGCATGGATAGAAGAAGTCTATGATGGTCAAGAGGCAGTGAGTGGGAATAAAAGGGACCTTTTCTGGTTGGCTAGCAGGACTAGTGGTCTTCAGGGGTCAGTATTCAGTCCGCTACTTCTCACATTATTTGTCAACGATTTTGACAATCGAATTTGTGGCTTTGTGGCAAGGTTTGCGGATGATTCAAAGATAGGTGGAGGCGTTGCTAGTACTGAGGAAGAAATGCGAGTGCAGCAGGACACAGACAAATTTGAAGAACGGGCAAAAAAGTGGCGGGTGGAATACAATACTGGGAAATGTGCGATAATGCATTTTGGTAAAAGGAACAATAGTGAACTATTATCTGATTGGGGAGAAAGTTCCAATAACAGAACTGCAGAAGGAAATATGAGTCCTCGGGCAAGACTCCCAGAAGGTTAATTTACAGGTTGAGTCTGTGGTAAAGAAGACAAATGCAATGCTGGCATTTATTTAAAATGAAGTAAAATATATAAACAAGGAGATAATGCTGATACTTTATAAGACACTACTTAGGCCGCACTTAGAATATTTTGGACGCATATCTCAGGAAAGGTGTGTTGTCATTGGAGAGAGTCCAGAGGATGTTCAAGAAGACTATTCCAGGAATAAAGGGGTTAACATATGAGGAGCATTTCCCAGCCTTGGGCCTGTACTCTTGCACTGACCTATGTTTAATAAATGCAGGTGGGTGATGTTAAATCTCAATGAAAACCACCGAATGTGGAAAGGTCTAGATAGGTTGGATAAGGAGAGGACTTTTCGTATGGTGGGGATAGCCATAACAGAGGGCACAGCCTCAAAACTGAGGAGCAACCTTTCAGTGTAGTTAAGGAGGATGTTATTTAGTCAGAGAGCAGTAAATCTGTGGAATTCTCTGACACAGATGGTGGTGGGGTCCATGTCTGTAGGTACATTTAAGGCAGAAGGAAATAGTTTGCTGATCAGTCAGGATATGCCGAGGAGGCAGGTGCATGGGGTTGAGTGAGAACCGGGATTAGCCATGATAGAACGGTGGAGCAGACTCGATGGGGCTGAATGGCCTAATTCTGCTCTTATGTCTTATGGTCTTATACTGCTAGTGTCTTACACAGTGAAGATTGACACAAAATACCTATTACGTTTGGCCACTATTTCCTCTTTCCTCTGTTACTAACTCACCAGCATCATCTTCCAGTGGTACAATATCAACTCTTGCCTCTCTTTTACTCTTTATATATCTGAACAACTTTTGATACTTTATATTATTGGCTCACTTACCTTAATTTTTCATCTTGTGTCTCCTGTGTGTGTGTTTCTTTTTTAGTTGTCTCCTGTTGGTTATGTAAAATCTTTCCAATCCTCTAACATCCCATCCCATTTTCTTGCTATATTATATGACCCCATTTTTGTGTTTATCAAGAACAGGAGAAAATCTGTAGATGCTGGAAATCCAGGCAACACATACACAAAATGCTCGAGGAATCTAGGAGGCCAGGCAGCATATATGGAAAATAGTAAACAGTCGACGTTTCAGGCCGAGACCCTTCATCAAGACTGCGAGAAAAAATGAGATGTCAGGGGAAGAACTGTGGGGGTGAAAGTGGTGGAAGAAGTGGTAAGTGATGGGTGAAACTGGGAGAGGGGGAGTAGTGAAGGAAAAAATTTCTTAGGATATAATTTCCTTAACAATTCTTGAAAGATCATTGCTAATGCCTTCACATCTCATCAGCCACCCCTTTCAGATCTCCGGGGTGTACACCATCTGGTCCAGATGACCTATTTACCTTCAGACCATATCTGCATCCCAAGAACCCTCTCCCAAGTAACGTAACTTTACACATTCTGACCACTGACATCTGGGAATTCCATATTCCTGCCAGTGTCTTCCACAGATAAGAGTGATATACAATACTTATTCAGTTCATGTGCCATCACCTTGCACCCCCACCTCATTACTACCTCTCCAGTGCCATTTCTCAGTGGTCTGATATGTACTTTCACCTCTCTTTTACACCATATTTACGTACCTGAAGAAAAATTTGGTATCCTCTTTAAAGTTACTGGCTAGATCACCTATGTATTCCATCTTTTCCTTCTTAATTATCTTAGTTGCATTCTATTGGTTTTTAAAAGCTTCCCAATCCTTTAACTTCCTAGTAATTTTTGCTCTGTGCCCTGACTTTGGTTTTTATGTTGTCTTTGATTTCTCTTATCAGCCACGGTTTTGTCACCTTACCTTTAGAATACTACTTGCTCTTTGTGATGTATATGTCCTGTGCCTTCTGAATTGCTTCCAGAAATTCCAGAATTGCTGCTCTGTGTTCATCCTTGCATGTGTTCTTTTCAAATCAATTCTGACTAATTTTTCTCTCATGCATCTCTGATTCTCTTTATTCCACATCTGTCTTCAGCTTCTCTTTCTCTAATGTCAGGGTGAATTTGATCATATTATACACCACTAAGGGTTCCTTGCACTTAAGTGACCTAATTAATTCATTACAACACCCAATCCAGAATAGCTGATCCCCAAGTGGGCTCAATCACGAGCTGCTCTATAAAAGCATCTTGTAGGCATTCTAGGAATTTTTCCTCTTCAGACCAACACCATCCTAATTTTCCTAATCACCTGCATGACAATCCCTCATGACTATTGTAACATTGCCCTCTTGGCACGCATTTTCTAACTCCCATTGTAATTTGTGGACCACATACTGTACTTATTACTGTTTTTACGTCTCTATACAATTCCCATAAGGGATTTTTTTTTACATTTGCTGTTCCTTAATTCCACCCACAAATTCCACAGCTTCCAACACTATGCCACCTCTTTCTAATGATTTTATTTAATATTTTAGCACCAGAGCCACACTACCCCACTACCAGCATGTTCTTGGCTTATTCTTTCAAGAAACATATAAGTATCTGGGAAACAAGAGGACCTGCAGATGCTAGAAATCTAGAGAACTACACACAGAGTGCTGGAGGAGCTCAGCATGTCAGGCAGCATCTATGGATGGGAATCAACATTTCAGGCCAAGATCCTTCATTGGGACTCTGGATACCCATGTATCTGGAATATCAACAAGCAAACAAATTAGAATGTAGTGCGAAGTAGAAAAACCCTTTGACAAAATTTAGTTCAAGGCTTAAAAATAAACCTGCCAAACAGAGCTCAATAGTTAACAAATACAACAAAGGCAATAAAAACTTTCATCAATACCGACATTGACCTTTTTTATATAACAATATGTTGGTCCAATTTCAATCAGTAAAATTTACAAAGATAAATAAGAGATTTAGAAAACTTTAGAAAATACTATTTATACTCAATCCCACTTAGATTAACAGTGCCTTGGACAGAATGACGAAGAGAAATAACACACATGAAAAAAAATCACACAACAGTCAGATAAAACTTCTAAGTATATAGTTCAATCAAAAATGAACAGGATTCAGCACTCCATGTGTGTATATGTATCATCACAATGGGAAAAAAAAACATTAACCAGTGGAATGAGTATGACCCTCCATGGGAGACTCTCAATGATCTGAGCAGACGAGATGGTGACAGGGAAGCATCTTCCCAGAAACAGTGGGGTTCCTTGCAGAAATACAAGATAATGTGGTTGACATAAGAAAAAAAAAAGAAATACAAACAAACAAGGCAGTAAATGCAGAAAATGCCAAGAGAAACCAGACACAATCCAACACATTTCAGGATCCTGCAGCAGTTTAACTCAATCTGATTACTTATGCAAGTACAATCAAGTGGCAAATATCATTCACCAAAATCTTGCTTTAAAATAAAACCTCATGAATGTCCCCTATTACTTCATAAAGGCACCATAAATTCAAGCCTGATCCAGTTTTAGAGTCAAAATCTTACAAATTATATGATAATCAATACATTATTTCAGATAGGACAATCCATAATAACCATCCGGATATAATATTACAGCATAAACAAGCAGTAACAACTCCCTTGATCGATAAAACCATTCCCAGCACACACATTCCTCGACCAGTGGAGCACCTCACCACAGTTATTGTTTGTGACATCAGTCAGACAACCGAATTATTTTCACTGTCAATCAGCTTCCAAATGTTACTACTCTGTCATTCGTTGTCACACCCTGCTGCTGACTCCCTTCTCTTCATCATACGTTCTTACCCTGACCATCATCCGGAGCCCCAAACACTGTCCTGTGCAGACCTGTCTCTGGTTTCTGACTCTGCTTCATTGAACATCCAACTGATAGCTTCCCATTCTGCCTTCAGTCCTTAGAAGACAGTGGTGTTTTCTAACAACCTGTTAGAAGCCGGGAAAATAACTCATAATGTGGAAATTAGTCGTGATTAAGGAGGTTAACTACCAATGTCATTCTTCCTCAGCCCAGAGATTAGAGGGATAAAGAACATCTCAAACAGAACTGCAGTCAGCTCTACTTCTTCAGTCTGCAGAAAATTCAAGGGAAACCTCCACCCACAGAGTGGTGACTGTTTGGAACCCATCACCACAGGGAGAGCAAAAGATGAAAAACAGGGGAGGATTTAAAAGGACTGTTGTGGAACAGAATCACTGGCAGGGTCCAGCCGGCCAAAGTTGAGTCTCTACTCAGTCTACTGTATACTAGTTGTGTTACAAATTCACTAAGTACCGGAGACAGAGTTTAAGATAGCAATGATTTATTTGTCTCAAAACCAGAAGATTAAACTCCAGTCCCATAAATGGTAAATATGCAGCAGCAGAAACTCCTTCCATGCCCAGTGAACAGGCTGCAGAACTGGGTGTGATGAGCAGCAGCAATAATTGCAGAGTGCAGCACTGACAGTCAGTCTCGAAATTGCATTCAGCAACAGTGATGGACAAATATCCAGCATGCAGCTTATGGAAACTTTCTCCCCAGTGTGAACCCGGTAGTGTGTCATAAGTGTAACACGCTGTAAGGTTTCACTGCTAATGTAATGGCCTCTCTGTAATGTTTCACTGCTGAGGTAATGGTTTCTCTGTAGCAGCAATGTTTAGGTTACAAACAGAGACAACGAGGTTTTGGAGTGCGGGGCTATCCAATGAGAGAAATGGAAGAGAATTTTGCGAGTCTGGAAGAGAGATTTTTGTGGTCGTTTGCTGGGGAGAGATGAGAAGGCATGAATGGAGAGAGTGGGCCCTTTTTCTTTTTTTTTCTTTAATCACTCTGCAGTTAAAGTAAAAATTATGAAGCTCAATCGTTTAATCACATATTGTGTACCATCTGTTATTTCGGGGTATTGATTTTTAACAGGTGAAACATTGCGCAGTATCCACCAAAATGAGATTTCTTAAGTTTGGCCAGGCTGGGGGGGGGCAATCACCCCCTAGATTAAGCTGCTAGCCGAAGTGAGAGTTATATAAGTTTAGATGACTGAGTGAATTGCTTCCCACATTCAGAGCAGGTGAACAGCCTCTCCCCAGTCTGAACTCAATGATGCACATTTGCTTGATTTGGCTGAGAGAATGTCTTCCCACAGTCCGAGCAGGTAAATGGCCTCTCCCCAGTGTGAACTGACTGGTGTGCTTGTAGGCTAGCTGACTGTGTGAATCCCTTCCCACAGTCCGAGCAGGTGAACAGTCTCTTTCCAGTGTAAACTCGCTGATGTACCTTCAGTCGGGATGACTGATTAAATCCCTTCCCAGAGTCTGAGCAGGTGAACGACTTCTCCCCAGGGTGAATTGACTGGTGTGCAAGTACATTTGCAGGTCAGATGATCGAGTGAATCCCTTCCCACAGTCTGAGCAGGTGAACCGCCACTACCCAGTGTGAACTGACTGGTGTCTCCGTAGGTATGATGGCAAAGTGAATCCCTTCCCACAGTCCGAGCAGGTGAATGGCCTCTCCCCAGTGTGAACTCGCTGGTGTCCTTGAAGGGTTGATACCTGAGTGAATCCCTTCCCACAGACTGAACAGGTGAATGGCCTCTCCCCAGTGTGAACTTTCTGGTGTACCTTCAGATTACATAAGCAAGTGAATCCCTTCCCACAGTCCAAGCAGATGAATGGCCGCTCCCTGGTGTGAACTCGCTGGTGTGCTATTAGGTCAGATGACCGAGTGAATCCCTTCCCACAATCTGAGCAGGTGAATGCCTTCACCCCAGTGTGAACTCGCTGGTGTCTTTGTAGATGAGATGAGCAAGTGAGCAACCGTGCCATGCACTGCTCTTTATCAGATTACGGTATTGCTTTGCACTGTTGAAACTATATGTTAACTATAACTATATGTAACTATGTGGTCTTGTAGCTTTAGTTTTGTCTGATGGGTTTGTAGTTCCTTGCTAAGACGGTAGTGCGATATCAATACGCAGCAGCCTCTCCGGAATCTGGATTGGGGATTACCAAACGTTATGTGGTTTTTCTTGTGTGGTCTGTTTTGTGCTTTTTCATGATATCATTCCGGAGAATGTTGTCTCATTTTTTACCTGCATTGTATTTGTGGTTTATAAATGACAATGAACTGAATCTGAATCTGAATCCCTTCCCACAGTCCGAGCAGAAGAATGGCATGGCATCTCCCCAGTGTGAACTCGCTGATGTTACTTCAGTTGGGATGACTGAGTGAATCCCTTCCCACAGTCTGAGTGGCCGTTCCCTGGTATGGACTCGCTGGTGAGCCATTCGGTCAGATGACTTAGTGAATCTTTCCCCACAAATTCAGCAGATGACCAGCCTCTGCCCAGTGTGAACTGACTGGTGTGTCCACCGGTGGGAAGACCGACTGAATCCCCTCTCACCCATAGAACAGTGAATGGCATTGTCCCAGCGTGAACTTGCTGATGTACCTTCATGAGATGACCTTGAATCCCCACAGTCTGAAAAGGTGAATGGCTCTCCCCTGTGTAAACTGACAGGCATGCCAGTCAGTCAGATGATCGAGTAAATCCTTCCCCACCTTCTGAGCAGGAAGGATGGTTGAATGAATCCCTTGCTCCATTTCTTACATACATGGACAGAGACAGCAAAACTGGCGTGTTGTGTTCAAGATTCCTGTAGATAAATTCCTTGTCATTTTAACCTGAAAAAAAGATTTATAAGATCCATCAATGGATGAAGGACAACATTTCAGATGAGATCACTTTAGTTGTCAAGGTGTGATCTGACATCACACTGTTAAGAGGTTCAACTGAAGATGGAGAGAGAAATCATCTTCTAACTGGGCACAGTGCTGGTATCTGGAATGACCATCAAACTCTCTGATGCTCTCTATACGAATGGGGCATTTCTGCCATCTTCAATCTGTGTCCTGGCTCAGTCTGATTCTCTCCATTGGCATTATTCCCTGATTCCACTGAGCTGGATGGGTGTCTGGCTCCACAGTAACTGAAACACTCTCATGCAAATAGCCTTTGTTGATGTGCAGCTGGGATTTTCTTTTATATACTGTTAATTTAAAGTTCCACAGTTTTAAAGCCATGTACACATTTCCTGCCCAGATGAATGGTTAGTCCACACAGCTGTTAAAAGGAATGAAATTAGTTCATTTTCTTGTCAGAGAGTCATAGAAAAGTACAACACAGAAACAGATCCTTTGGCCCATCTAGTTTGTGCTGAACTATTTAAATTTTATACTCCCGTACCCCTACAATCCAGGTACCTATACAAAACTCCAACATGTTGCAATCGAGCTCGCATGCACCACTTGCGCTGGTTGCTCATTCCAAACCTGGATGATCATCTCTGTGAAGACGTTTCCCCTCATTTTCCACTTAACATTTCATCTTTTACCCTTAACCCATGTCCTCTGGTTGTAGTGCCACCCAATCTCAGTGGAAAAAGCCAGCTTGCATTTACTCATCCATACCCCTCATAATTTTGTTACATTTCCATCAAATCTCCCCTCAATTTTTTACATTCCAAGGAATAAAGCCCAGACCTGTTCAATCTTTCTTTATAACCCAAGTCCTCCAGACCTGGCAACATACTTGCAAATTTTCCCTGAACTCTTTCAACCTCTTTTACATCTTCCTGTAGGTTGGTAACCAAAACTGCACACAATACTCCAAATTAGGCCTCACAAAGTCTTGTACAAAGTCAACATAACATCCATTTACTGTACTCAGTACATTGGTTCATGAAGGCCAATGTGCCAAAATCTTTCTGTCCCTATCTACCTGTGACACCACTTTCAGTGAATTATAGACCTTTCTTCTACAGCACTCCTCAGTGTCCTACCATTCACTGTGTAAGACCTGGGTCCTACCAAAGTGCAATACCTTGCACTTGTCTGCATTAAGTTCCATTTTCTATTTCTCCAGCTGGTCCAGATCTCACTGCAATCCATGATAATCTTCCTCGCTTTCCACTATACCCCCAGTCTTGGTGTCATCCACAAATTTGCTGATCCAGCAAACCATGTTATCAACCAGATTACTGATATAGATGACAAACAACTACAGATTCAGTACTGATCCCTATGGCCCACCACTAGCCACAGGCCTCCGGTTGGAGAGGCAACCATCTGCTACCACACTCTGGCTTCTCCCAAAGACAGTGTCTCATCCAATTTACAATTGATCTTGAATACTGAATGACTGAACCTTCTTGACCAACCTTCTTGAAACTTCTTGAGACTTTGTCAGGTGTCTTGCTATGGTACATGTAGACAACATCCACTGACTTGCCTTTATCCATTTTCCTGATAACTTCCTCAAGAAATTGGTTAGACATGACCTACGATGCACAAAGCCATGCTGCCTATCCTTGATCAGTCCACAGCTATCCAAATACTTATATACCCGATTCCCGCACACATATTCCAGTAACTTTCCCACTACTGATGTATAATTTCCCAGTTTATGTTTAGAGACTTTCTTAAACAGCGGAACAACATTGGCTGTCCTCCTATCATTCAGTACCTCACCTGTCACTGAGGGTGATTTAAACATCTGTGCTTAGGCCCCCGACAATTTCTGCACTTGTCTTCCACAGGATCCCAGGGAACAACTTGTCAGGCCCTGGGGATTTATCCACGCTAATTTGTCTTAAGACAGCAAACACCTCCACCTCTGTAATCTATACAGGGTCCATGAAGTCGATGCTGCTTTGCTTTGCTTCTATAGACTCTGTGTCCATCTTCTGAGTATATGCAGATAATAATAATAATAATAATAATAATATCTCCCTCATCTATGTTATCTCCTCGTATAGATAGCCATTCTGATCATCCAGAGTGGGCATGTTTCTGTACTGACCTTCTCCATGTTTCTATGACAGAGAAGCTGGCCAAACTGGATTGGAAAGGGAAACTGGTAGGAGTGACAATGGAGCAGCAATGACTGGAGTTTCTTGGAGCAATTCAGGAGCTGAATGATCGATACATCCCAAAGAAGTGGAAGCATTGGAAAGACAGGAAGACACAACCATGGCTGAAAAGAGAAGCTTAAGCCAGCATAAAAAAAAACAAAGAGAGGGCAAATAAAAGAGCAAAAACTATTAGGAAGCTTTTAGAAAGCAACGGAAGATAACGAAAAAACTGTCAGATGAGCTCAGGGTGTGGAAGAATGATATTGTAGTCATTAATGTGTCTTTGTACCACCCAGCAGTCTAAGGCATTGAGAGGAACAAAATATCCGGGGCCTTGATATCTCTTGAAAACCAATGTTCCCTCTACTAGTTACCTTTCAACTTTTATTTTGGCAGGAACATACAAACTAGACACCCTCAAAATTTCGCTTCTGAAGGTCTCCCACTTATCAAGTACTCCTTTGCCAGAAAACAGCCTGTCGCAAACCACACTTGTCAGATCCTTTCAAAATTAACCTTTCTCTCCAATTTAGAATCTCAACCCATGGTTCAGTCCTCTCTTTTTCCATGTTAACTTGGAATCTCATGGCATTATGATCACTAGATTCCCATTCCAATTCCAATATTAGTGTTCCCATACACTAATATTCTGTCACTAGCCCTGGATTATTTTCTAATAGCTTATTGCACACTTCTACATTGGGAATTCTACGTGCTTGTTAAGGACACATTTGACAAACTCTACCCCATCTAGTCCTTTTACATATGGGAGTCACAGTCAATCTATTGAAATTTAAAATTACTTACTATATCAAGCATTGGCGTAGTCTGTGATCTCTGTACTAATTTGTTCCTCCAAATTCCTCAGATTGTTGGGTGCAAACAAGTCCAAGTAATGGCTACAATATCACAATTTCGTGCCCTGAGGTCTTAAAAAAAATTGTTTGGTGTCAAGAAAACAAACTCTTCCTCATTGTCACAAAAACAAACGAGCTGATTATGGACTACAGGAGGAATGGAGACAGTCTAACCCCTATTTAGACCATTGGATCTGGGGTTGAGAGGGTGAACAGCTTTATGTTAATCGACATACACATCACCAAGGATCTCACATGGTCTGTACGTACTGGCTGTGTTATGAAAAAAGCACAACAGTGCCTCTCTCACTTCAGACGGTTGAAGAAGTTTGAAATGGGGCCCCAAACCCTAAGAACTTTCTACAGGGTCACAATTGAGAACATCCTGACTGCCTGCATCACTGCCTGGTATGGGATCTGTGCTTTCCTCAATCACAGACTTTGCAGAGAGTGGTACAGACAGCTCAGCACATCTGTAGTTGTGAACTTCCCATGATTCAGGACATTTACAAAGGAGTGTAAAAAGGGTCCGAAGGATCATTGGGGACCCGATTCACTCCAACCACAAACTGTTCCAGCTTGGAACATTCAGCAAAGAGTACTGCAGCATAAAAGCCGGGACCAACAGGCTCCGGGACAGCTTCTTCCACTGATGAAGGGAAAGGTAAACTCAGGTAGAGGGATAGGTAAATGGGAGAATGAACAAAGGAGTATGATTAGCTTATGATCAATTGTCTTATAGGTACCTTACGTTATTGAACAGTCAGAAAGAAACTCTACCCGGCAACAGGTGACACACTAGGCATTGTTTTCTAAAAGTGCTGAGCATAACTAAATATGGGTATAGTATGATTGAAGGGGCATCTCAAGGCATAACTAAATATGGGAGAGAACGTTCGAGAGAAGGGGGAAGTGTCAGGGGGAGGTGCCAATATGAGGAACTTGGGTTTTATCCATGCTAGTCTTGGCAGAAATAATTATAACTGACCAATAATGATTTTACATCTAATTGTATCTTAGCATGTGATCGAAACTATTCTAAAACTGTATTGACTCGCATAATTATAATATTTCCTGTAATGATCAATGTTATAAATTGTGTGGAATTGTGTTCGGGGGCAGGGCAGTGTTCGGACTGTCTCTTTGGGAGATCAGTCTGTAACTTCCCCCATAAGATGCTATGAATAAAAAGTGAAGTTTGACGAAGTATCGCTTGTTTTATGGTTTTATTGAATTCGTGGTACTTTGCGCTATTGCATCGGGTCAATCCGCCTTTGACAATTTGGCGAGCCAGCCAGGAGTCCAAGACGAGGTATTCCCGAGAGACGGCGTTAGTGGTCGCCTCGGTGGCCGTGACCTAAGGTGGATGGACCGACAAGGTAAAACTTACCTTGATCTCTCTCATTAACTGTCCACCTTGACGACCCATTCGTCTGGCGGGTAACCTCTGACAGACTGCTTCCGAAACCTGAGTTGAGGATCGCCCGAGTACCACAGGTCAGTAGATTCGGGGTAACAGAGGACCCGGCGAGGTATTGTGAATATTAAAGTTCATGAGGTATCAGGGTAACAGAGGACCCGACGAGATATTGTGAGTGTTTAAGGTTGTGAGGTATTGTGTGAATTAAAGTCTGTGCGTGCTGAAGAATTGGGCAGCGGATCATCAACAGTGATCTATTACATTTTTCTTTGGGTGCGTCGCCACGAATTGGGCAGTGGGTTAATAGCAGTAACCTATTACATTTGAAGCTGGTGAGCACCTTAATTGGCGGGGTAAATTGTCTAGCACGGGACAGAACTGAAGTTTGGCCAAACACATGGGAAGTGGTTCTCTCCTGCAGTCTATCCGGATGTTGTAAATACGCTTTGGGGGTACGCTTATGATAATTTGCCTGTCTCAGCATCCAGCCTTAGACCGGTTGTTAAGAGGGAAAATCTCCACGCGAAGGTCAGGACCCTGAAGTGGATGTGAGAAAAGGAGGCGGCTGACCCACTCGATTGGGAAGCATGGGGCAAACATTGGATAAGTCTGGGAATAACATGCCATTATTTAAAATATGCAGAGATGACCCTGACAGAGAAAATGATTATCGAAGGTTATCGGCATGCCCGAATAAGAAATTGGGTGGTGAAATTTAGCCTTCGGGTGGGACCTGGGAATTAGACAAATGTCTGAAGGCAGAGGAAGCAATTTGGAAACGCAGTGCCGGACAAAAATGGAAGGTTTTAATGTCCAATTGGAGAAAAACGGCCGAAGAATTAAATAATAGATCTGAGCAAAATAATTGGGAGTATAAAACACGTCGAAGATGGATTAGTGTATGTGATAATGAAGGAAATTTGAAATCGTGGGAGACACTAAAAGGACTGTGTGAGGATTATGATGCGAATAAGGGAAAACAGAATAGGGAAAAGAAAAATAGGTGGGCTAGGGACAGGCGACAAGGTGAAGCCGACAAAGGTAAAACTGAGGTACCTCTTGACCTGTCTGGACTGCCCATGCTGTTTGATGATAATGAGACTGAGGAGGAGGGGGAGGAAGCCTGGCGACCCCAGCCCACGGCACCGCTACCCCCGTATGCTCCACCGCCCCAGGGTAATCCCAACTCACCCCCACCAAGCCCAGGGTCACCCGCACGAGGGGACAGTTGAGGCAGCGGAAGGGTAATAACCAGCCGGGAACCGGGAAACCACGGCATAGGCTGAATTTTCTGGTAGGAGGCGGTTGACGGCATCACCCATCTCATAGAATCCTTCTGTAAGCAGGGCATTCTAGTCGCTTGCCAGTCCCCTTGCAATACTCCTATCTTGCCGGTTCCAAAGCCAGGAAGGCCAGAGTGGCGGTTAGTACATTAATTAGTAAGATTAATGAAATTGTGCAGCCGATACATCCGGTAGTCCCTAATCCCACTACGATTTTAAGCAGCATTCCACCGGACTCCCGAATTTTTACCACAGTAGATCTGCAGCAGACGTTTTTGCGATCCCCTGGCACCTGAGTCGCAATACCTTTTTGCATTTACCTTTCAAGATCAGCCGTACACTTGGACTAGGTTACGCCAAGGGTTCGTGCACTCTCCCACCCTTTTCTCGCAGATTTTGCATCAGCAGTTTAGAGATTTACAATTTCCCGGGGGCTCTACGGTAGTTCAGTACGTAGACGACCTCCTACTGGCGAGCCCGTCGAAGGCGTTCATTGCAATACCAATACACTTCTGAATGCCCTGCACTCATGGAGTTACGTATTCCCTTCCCAAGAGGTACAGAGAGCCCAACGGCAAGTGAAATTTCTGGGAACCCTTTTGAATACAACCGAAAGGCAGCTCACTCCTGAAAGGGTAATCCCGATTCTTGCGACCACCCACCCACCCCCCACCTCCCACCGCCCACAACGCCTTAAGCCATGCGTGCTTTCCTTGGTCTGGTAAACTTTTGTCAGCAGTGGATTCCGAATGTCGCCCTATATACGCGGCATTTGAGCTCCAGTGGCGTCTAGCGCGCTTAAAGGGCCCATAGAACTGACTGAGCACAGAAAGAGGCCTTTGACGAATTGAAGAAATCGCTCTCAAGGGAGCCTGCTCTTGGTCGCCCACTCTATGACTGCCCCTTTAAGCTTTTTGTGAATCTTTTAGATGGCTGCCCCACTGCAGTTCTCACTCAGGCTCATGGGACAGGCGTAGGCCTGTTGCTTATTATTCCACAAAGTTAGACCCTATAGCGCAGGGATTACCCCCTGCTCGCAGATGCTCCCGGCCATTTACTCCCCAGTTACGGCTGCTTCCAACATAACTCTCCAGCAGCCGGTTACAATGTATTCGTCTCATGCTATTGTAGCCTTGCTGACTACCCACCAAGCCCAACATCTTACTCAAGCCAGACTGAGTCGCTATGAAATAGCATTGCTGAATAACCCACTCCTCGCCTTTGCATATTGTAATGCCATCAACCCCGCTACGTTTTTAGAGATGACCCCGTTGAGTTGACTGAGCCTCCTCATGACTGTCTGCTACGGAACAATTTTCTCACTTCCCCACGCCCCGACCTCTCAGATATGGCTATTGCAGGGGCAAAACTTACCTTTTACGTAGATGGCAGTTCCACAGTCTCTGAGACCGGGGAACGCCTGTGCGGTTACAGCATTGTCGACGATGATCACACGCTCGAAAATGGCGCTCTCCAGCCCCCAGCCTCTGCCCAAAATGCAGAACTTTTTGCTCTCACTTGCGCTTGTATTTTAGCCAAGGACAAAAGGGCCAATGTTTATATAGACTCTCGCTACGCATTTGGGGTGGCCCATGATTTCGGACAACTCTGGGCACAGCGGGGATTATTGAGAAATATGTACCTGAAATGTAATCACTATGTACTAGCTATTTACTATACTATGTAATCACTCCTATGTACTGAATATTACTATGTATTATTTTACTAGACACATTTTACTATGTATTGTTTTACTAGGTACCTTGTATTCTCTTAGCTGCATACTATGGCTGTACTGCCTTTATGGCAGTTATTTAGTTTATAATATTTTCGCTCAGTAATTCGTTTGTTAGCATTTTTAGTTAAAGTTAGGATTGTTTAAGTAAATTCAGTTATCTGTAATATATCGCGGCTGCGATGACGTCACATCCGGTTTCGCCGCGTCTTGTGGGAAAATACCGGTTTGGGATAAACGCAAGGGCGGGGGGCGCTCACATGTGGCAGTTCAGCGCGAGTTAAGGTTGTTCTCTACGCACCAAAGACACAGTGAAAGCAACGCTGTAAGTCATGAGATAATCGATATGTTGAATTAAAATGTTAACGCTGATTCTGTTAAAAGTAACGACGGTCGATAAGGTTTATGTTTTCGTTAGTTAAAGAGTCGGAATAGTTTGTGTTGAAGTGTATTTAAAGCAGTCAATGGAGCAGGTAGATTCTGACTGTATGCTGCACTTTAATGTAATGTAGTTATTGTAGTTTTACCTTTGCAAGTATTCACGATGTAAATGTGATATTTAGATGGAAACAAACACTGTACCAATCTTGTATTGTTTTATCAACAGTTTTCAACATACGTTAATGTGAAGAGTGAACAGTAAATGGTTAATCTTACTGCGGCCTTGTTTTCATTGACTACGGTTTAACTCGACGTTTAATTCGGGTTCGTTACACCCGAGCGAGAACGTAACAATGGCAGTTAAAGATCATCTGTTTGTCCTTAGCAGCACTAATTAGCTGAAATGTACTCCATATATTATACAGTAGAATGGCTTATGAAGAGATAACAGTGGCAGACAGGATGCTACGAACAGGCAATGAAATGTGAGGGAGGTTAAGGGAAGCTGACTGAGAAACAACCCGTGGCCAAGAATGAAGCCCAAGATGTGAACTGGAAAGAAATAATGGTGGCGCATCGAGAGTTAGTCAAGAGTGATTGGTTAGTTAATGTATAGATGATATGCAACTAAAGAATGATTGGATATGCTGATAAAACCGAAATGTAATCAAGATAAGAAATTACTATAAAGAATGCTGTACACCGGAGCTTTCGGTGACAAGTTCATTGATTGCCTCAGCCTTTGTTTGCAAATAAAGGTTTAAACTTCTCGAAGGATCGTCTGCGTCTCTTGGTCATTTTAAGTAACCACGACAAAATTGGCGAACAGGATCGGAAAGAGACCCGCAAAATGGATTCGGCTGGTTGAGGCCGCTTCCCGGTCCCTCGGGAGCCCTCACAGAGCTAACAGAATTACGGGTGCACCCAGAAAAAATGTAAGCGCTTTTTGTGAAAATTTGGACTTAAATCCTGTCGGTTTTGGGGGTCTCGGGGACTCAGACGTGTGTAGCAACTTGCCGAAGGGTCTCTCCGATCCAAAGAATCTGGCAGAATTGGGGGTTGACAGGAGACTCAGAGGATTGATCGAGAACACTGCAGTGGGGGTAAGTACGAATAAGGTAATAAAAAGTTGAGTAAAGAAAAATTCCACATGGTGTTGCTAAGTCCCTGTGGATACCGCTTCACACAAAACGAAGGGCTGAATGGGCAGGGACAGTGAAGAGAAAGTTTTGCGGATACCGCCCTAGGTTGGGGACTGCTCAGGCAGAATGAAATAGAAGGTAAGAAGAGTTTGATAAATTGCTTGAACACTGGTAGAATAGACTGTAGGGTTAGACGCAGAGATAGGATAAGGGAAGTATCTGAGCTGTGAGACTTTTTAAAAAATAATACCTAAGAAAAGAAGAAAATAACATGGCGGAAGAAAAAGGAACAGCAGTAGACATACTGCGCAAGAAATTCCCGGTAAGTAGAGGTGAGATCACTGCAATTTCAGAGAAATGGAAAAAAAAGAACCAAAAACCTGCGCACAAAATGGCCAAAAGAAGGAACATTCAATGTAAGCTTGTGTGAAGAGATGGAAGCACTAATTAAAAATCATAAACCAAACGATAAATCCAAGAAAAGGGAGGAAAGGAGAGAGCAGGAGTTGGAAGTATTGAAATTTTTTAGGATGGAGGGAGAGAGATTGAGAAAGACAGGCAGGATATTGATAATAAACGAAAAAGACGCAAGGGAACAGGAAAATAGTCGGGTGAGGGAGAGAAAAAGCATAACAGAAACCCAGCTTCAGCTCCATACCCGGATTTAAAAGAAGTAGAAAGACCCCCTCACTATTATGAGCAGGAAACACCCAAGCAGTGCCCCATGATATCAGGAACAGTAAGCCTGCAGGGGGAAGTAGAGGTCTGGGATCCTGAGGAGGAAAGAAGGAAATATGAGAGGGTGAGAGAGGTGCTGAGGAACGAGATAGAGGAAGAAAAGATAAGGATGGAACAGGAAAGAAGGGAGATGGAAAGAGAAATTGAAAGGCTACAGCAGCTGAGAGAGAAGAGGTTTTATTAGGAGTATTGGTTATACTATAGAGACGGACCGAATAGAAGGGAACGGGAATCATCTAGAAGGCAAGAACAGAGTGAGTTGAGAGGAAGTTGGAGGAAGGTAGGAGACGAGAGTTTGGAAGAAGCTCGAGAGAGAACGGAGAGGCAGATACAGGAGATGGAAGAGGGGACTAGAGGAGAGAAGGAGCAAGGGAGAAGGTATACCTCAGGGAGGTATGAGTGGCAGCCAGTAGAAATAGGGCCAGCAATAGATGAAGAATCAGGTGAGGAAGGAAGCTTGATTACATGGAACGGGGAGAAGGAAATGCTGCCACTGCTAATAAAAGGATCGGGACAAGTACAGTATATACCTTGGGGATGGAAGGGCTGAAAAATACTCTGCCTAGTCTGCACGAGGGGGCAGGAAAGTGGATTAGGGCCTTCGAAGAGGAAACAACGGGACGATTGTTGGCTATGGGAGATTTGAAGGCACTGCTGATAAGATTGATGGGAACTTCCAAGCTAAAGGAGCTGATGGAAATGGCTGGCTTACAGAATGTGGACAACCCAAAGACTAACGGAGTCAGTTTTGATCCAGTGAGGCAGAGGGTATGGCAGGCCCTCAGGAAGCTTTATCCACCTAGAGTGGACCCCAAAGCCTTAAAGGGGAAACAACTGGGAGACACTGAAAACCCAGCAGCCTATGTAGAAAACCAGTTGAAAAGGTGGAGACTGGAGACTGAGCAAGAGGTGGAAAATAACTTTTTTCTGAACTCTCTGTTCCGACAAAGCATTCTGGACGCAATGCCTCTGCAAGTCAAATCTAAATTGGAGGAACTGGTTGGGCTGTCGTTGCTGACCCCACAAGCATTCAGCGATCACGTAGTCCACGCGGTGGAGAAATATCGGAGAGACAAACGAAAGTTGGCTCAGCAGCAAAAAGAGGTGCAGCGAAAGCTATTGCAAACGCAGCTCGAAGAACTGAAAAAGGAAAAAGAGAAAAGCAAAAAGATGCTGCCAGCCACCACCAGTGTGAGTACAGCCATTAAAGTGAATGAAGCACCGTTAGATGAAGGAACCGGTCATTCTGTCAGTCAAGGGCCAGAAAACCCCATACCAATAATGAATGTCTTCGGAGGAACATTTCCACAGATGCCCTATCAGGGACAGAGTAGATTAAAGCAACAGCCCAGACAGGACTGGAACTCCCAAGGAGGAGGGCAGAGGAGTTATGGGCAGAGAGGATTAGTGAAGAGACGGGGGAAATAGAGATAGAAAGATTATGCTGGGGATGCAGCCAGCCTGGACACATGAGGAGAGACTGCCCATTTAAACCATGGCCCGTCTCGTATCAGCAGGAGCCGATGGCAAAGGAGCCACAGTTTGGCCACATGCCGGCTCCTGGGGGCCCAAGCGGACCTGTGAATCCCTATGCAAGGTATTAGGGGTGCCCCGAGAACTCGAGTGGGATGGAACATTACCCAATGATAACGAGGGAGGCAGAGGAGGAACCTATGGTTCAGGTTATGTTAGAAGGGCAACTGACACCAATGATGATAGATACTGGAGCCACGTACACTTGTGTACAGCCACAGTATGCCCTTCACCTTCCCATGTCAGGAAAGTTTATTAAGACGGTAGGGTTCTCGGGGAAAACACAATTGACACAGTGCACGGCTCCAGTGCATTTGAGAATGGGAAATAAAGGAATTGTTTTACCAGTACTGGTATCTAAAGGAACTCCGATTAATTCGTTAGGCAGAGATGCTTTATTGAAACTGGAATTAAAATTAGAATGTACTAGAAACGGGCTGAGCGTGGAAAGAACAGACGCTCAGCTAGTAGTTAGGGAGACTAAGAGAGCCAATGTTTTTTGGATAGGGGACATAGAAGATCAGATCTGGGAAACCTGGGAAAAGTGGAAACAGGGCGTGCAGGCCATATTACCTGAGGGTGTAGCGCCCAAATTTGAGTTACATTGTACTGTAATTTTCGATGAGACTCAGAGTAAGGAGGTAGAGGAGAGATGGAACCTGAGGACAGATATCCGACAACACCTGAAAGGAGAAGCTATAGTAATTGGGAAGCAGGAGGCGGTCCTGCAAGTCAGGTGGAATACCTTTTTGGAGAAATGGTACAGGATACCGGAAGCTGTACCCCACATAACCCTGCTGGTAAATGAGGGATACCAGTCTAAAGACCTAGGACCCCTAGTAAAGCAGGTAAGCACCGTAACGGTTTGGAGAAAAGTTATGCCTGGGGTATGGATATCCGGAGACAACAACTTCGTTAAGATAGGGGAAAACAGAGATGTGACCGGAACTATGAAGGAGGTCGAAGTAACTCCTCAGCCACACATGCCATTGTTGGGGAAGGTAGAGGGCCAGCAGAAAGATAAAAGGTTGGACAAGTTGCCATCTATTCTGTGGTCGCAACATGACACGGACGTGGGGAAAATAAAAACAGCCAGTCCGGTGGAGGAGCAGTACCGCCTAGGAGACCACTATATCCCTTAAGACCGGAAGCAGAAGAAGGTATAGCGCCGACAATACAGGGACTGTTAGAGGCAGGAGTAGTTAAGAGGGTAAACAGCACCTGCAATGCTCCGCTGTTGCCTGTCCCAAAAGCGGACAAGTCTAAGTGGAGACTGGTGCATGACTTACGAGCAGTGAATGAGGTAGTGGAGGATTTGGCAGCAGTGGTCCCAAATCTACACACGCTGCTGACTAATATCCCGCCAGAAGCGAGCTACTTTTCAGTGATTGATTTGTGTTTGGCTTTCTTCAGCATTCCCTTAGCCGAACAGTGTCAGTATTTGTTTGCATTTACATACAGAGGCAACCAGTACACCTACACTAGAATGCCACAAGGATTTAAGCATTCGCCACATGTTTTTAACCAAGTATTGAAGGCAGATTTGGATGGCATTCCGCTGAAAAGTACACTGATACAGTATGTGGATGATTTGTTGATTTGCTCTGAAAGTGAGGAACAGTGTGAACAGGATACTATGACTCTTTTAGAGAAACTGGTGTATGGAGGACATAAAGTATCTAAGAAAAGTTGCAATTTTGCAAGCAGCAGGTGGAATACTTAGGGAGGATGGTGTCTAGAGGTGTGAAGGCAGTAGCACCGAGTCAGATTGAGGCGATAACAAAGGCTCCAAAGCCCCAGACAGTAGGGTAGATGATGACGTTTCTGGGAAAGACAGGATATAGTTCAGACTGGATTGGAGAATATGCTGAGATTGTAGCGCCACTGAGGAAGATAATGAAGGAAGCAGGCCATACAAATTTGAGTACTAGCCTGCAGTGGAATGAGGAGGCGGAGATAGCCTTCAACACTATTAAACAGGAATTGCAGTCAGCCCCGGTATTAGCTTTACCCGACTACGAAAAGACTTTCCATCTGTATGTATCTAATCGACGGGAAGGCTATGCCGCAGCAGTGCTGACACAAGAGACAGGTACAGGGAAAGCGAAGCAGCCAATAGCGTACTACAGTGCAAAACTGGACGAGGTGGCCCAGGGGTATCCACCTTGTTATCAGGGATTGGCAGCACTGTACTATGCGTATGAGAAGGCATCATCTGTAACTATGGGTTATCCTGTGATTCTATACACGCACCACAAGGTAGCAGAATTACTGGATAGAAGGAAATTTGTGCTAACACCAACCAGGACAGCAGCGTACCAGATGCTGCTGACATTTCCAGATGTAACCATACAAAGATGTACCACCAACAACATAGCCAATTATGTCCCTTTGAGCTGCGAAGGAGAACCCCATGATTGTATAGGGAAAACAATGACATTTGCCAAACTGAGAGCAGATTTACAGTCAGAGCCACTAGAGGATTCGGATAAAAAGGTTTTGTTTGTAGATGGTTCTTGCTGTAGGGATTATGATGGGAATCACGCAGGGTTCTCAGTAGTAAAGCAGGATCAGTCAAGCTTCAAGACCATCAGAGTGGAAGCTTGTCCACAACCGTACTCCGCTCAACTAGCAGAACTCAAGGCTTTGACCGCTGCATGTGAGATGATGGAAGGTGAGAAGGTAGACATTTACACTGATTCGGCATATGCCCATGGGGTATGTCATCTGTTTGGGGCAGTGTGGAAACAGAGAGGTTTTAGGAAGAGTAATGGAGACACCATACAGCATTGTCAGCAAGTTTCAGACTTAATAAAAGCGCTTATGAAACCCCAAGCACTGGCTATAGTGAATTGCCAGGCACATAAGAAAGGGAATGATGTGATAACAAAAGGAAATCAAGCTGCAGACGAAGCGGCCAGAAAAGCGTCTGGGTGTACATCGGCTGTTATTGCACCCCAGGTAAGCCTAGAGCCGGAACCCATGATAGAGGACCTGGTTGAAATGCAAGGTAGGGCAACGTTGGCAGAACAGACAATGTGGAGGCGACGTGGGGGCCAAGCAGAACCCAGAAGGCCTGTGGAGCACGGAGGATGGTTTGTGGGTAGCACCTTGGCTGACCATCTTAATCTCAGAAGCACATGGAGTGGACCATTATGCAAGGGGGGAAGTAATAAGGAAAATAAAAAAGGATGGTTTTTGGTCATCTTACTTACAGGCTTCGGTAGACTATGTTTTAGCACAATGCGAGTTTTGCGCACAGAACAATGTTCGAAAGGGGATTACAACCCCAATAGGTCACATACCAGTGCCTGAAGGACCATTTCGACATCTGGTGATTGACTACGTAGACATGATAAAGACGGTAAGAGGGAAAAGATACATTCTGGTGGTAATTGACAGGTTCAGCAGGTGGGTAGAAGCGGTCCCCTCGAAGGATCAAGGAGCAGGAAAAGTGGTAAAGTTCCTGACAAACGAAGTGATCCCAAGATTTGGAATACTTATGGAGATTAGCTCGGACAACGGTTCGGCCTTCATCCAAAAGGTGGTCAAGTTGGTATTACAGGTACTAAGAATAAAGCAAAGATTTGGATGTGTGTACCACCCACAGTCACAGGGCATGGTGGAAAGAATTAATGGCACCCTGAAAGCCAAACTGAATAAAATTTGTGCAGAGACTAGACTTAATTGGGTTGATGCATTACCGTTAGCATTAACGAGTTACCGTATGCAGACTAATCGAGTAACATGCTTGACACCACATGAAATGCTAACTGGGAGACCCAAGCCAGTGCCCCAATGGAGAGGACCACATAAGGGACCCAGTTTAGAGCAATTGGAACTTGAGCTAAGACAATACATGCGGCAACTAACTATGATACATAAGTCTATCTATACACAGGAAAAACAGAAAGAGCCGGAGACCGTCCAAGGGGAAGGACCAATCCGACCGGGAGATCAGGTCGACGTGCGAGCGTTTCGAAGGAAGTGGAACGAGCCAAGAAGGGAAGGGCCTTTCACTGTAATCAAGTCATCACCCACTGCGGTTCAAGTGGAAGGACGCTCCACTTGGTATAATCTCAACCACTGCACTAGGGCATTTCCGCAGGTACAGTCGGAGGCAGAACCTGAGGTAAGTGGTGAGGAGGAGCAGATTGCAGAGGCCAGCTGGGAGGAACAGGAAGCCGACACTGCAGTACAGGAGTTTGACCAGGTGGTAAGGGAAGTATTTGGTAATTCTGATGACTCTGAGAATGAGGTTGTGGATAGTAGTACTTCTTCAGATAGTGGGGACGGTTTGGGTGCAACCAGCTCTGCCCCGCAGGATGACACACCCGCCTACTTTAGCGCAGATTTGGAAACCATCAACGTGGCAGATATGGCATGGGAATGATGAAACCCAGGAAAACTCGGGAGCACGCAGTAAGGGAAGTAACACACACACTGTTTTGCCACGACAAGAGAACACATGGTACCAATGGGCAATGTATACAGCAAGCACGATGAAAAGACAGAATTGCTACCTGTGCTCAAGGGCAACCCCTGCGCAGCTGTAGTTCCCATGCCTTATAATTCTTCCACTTGTGCGCGGTGGCGAAGGGAGTACCGGGAGCGATGCGAGCTACGATGTCCTGGTCCAGTCAGGGCTATAGGGTTGTTACATGAGAATTTGTGTTAACACGGATCCCTGTTATCGAAACTGTCAGAATAATGCACCAGCGTGCCATATTGGTGTATGTTATATCAGGCGTCCTCGCAGTTTGACCAAAACAAGCTTGCCTATCACTGTAATTATAGCAGATCCTGGGCTATAAATAAAAGGAGCCAAACACCTACGAAGGAACAACTTATAATGCAGGACCATCTGAGCTATGAATGCATCATGCGGGTGGGCACTCGCCCGGTTGGCCACTTCCAAGGCAACTGCACTCAGACGTGGGATGTAACCCCAGGTAAAAAAACACATAACGGGCACCCCTCCTCCTGAGGGTGCATTGGACACTCAGACTATCCCATTAGCAGACACCTGGTGGCTGTGTGGACAGGAGAGAGGTCTGAGATCTACGCTCCCCCTCGATTGGGCGGGAACATGCACGCGTGTCATGCTGCTTCAGGAAGCTATACTATCCCCTGAAGTACAGTCGAACGCTGACATCCCTGAGCAGCGGACTCTGCTACGGCAGAAGAGAAAATATGAACCCGACCCGACAATCCGGATTGATAGTATAGCACAGCCGAGAGGTATACCTAACGAATTCAAGGCACGAAATGAGATTGCTGCGGGCTGGGAAGCACTCATACCTGTGATAGGGGTAAGCAAAAATGTTGAATGGATAAATTATATATACTACAATCAACAGAGATTCATCAACTACACCGATGATGCACTGGAGGCTTTAGGGCAACAGCTGGATGCAACTATCAGGATGGCGTGGCAAAACAGACAGGTACTGGACTGGCTTTTGGCCGAAAAAGGGTGTGTGTGTGTGTGATGTTTGGAGAACAATGCTGCACTTTCATACCAAACAATACCAACCCGGAAGGGTCTTTCACCAGAGCAATGAATAAACTAAAGAATTTGCGGAAGGAGACCAAACAGAATGCTGGATTTGGACATCAGTGGTTTGACTGGTTAGAAAGCAAACTAGGGGGATGGGGTGCGTGGCTGACCAAAATGGCGATAGCTGCAGGTGTTGCGTTGATAAGCTGCGCGATTATTCTGTGTTGTTTTCTTCCATGTCTCAAGACTTTGATAGTGCATGCGGCAGCAAAACGATTCCCGATGCTCCTGGAAATTGTTGAATCTGACCCCAGACAACGAGAAAAACCAATGATGTACTGCTACAGTCTGCGCGACGCATCAAGCGGACTGGAGGGTGCTAATGATGTGGACACGAGTCTGTAAAGGCGTCTGAGTCTTTTTTTCCTGTCTCAGCTACGAAGGGACAGGGTTTTGGCTCAGCAGCCTAGGGTAACAGAGAGAGAGAGATCATTTTGAGTTCCGAGTACAGAAATAGTAGTTGACCCAAATTTGGGATTAAATACTGGACTTTATTTTGGCTATTGTGCACGGACTCTAAGTGTTCTTTTTCTGTGTGAGACCCTGTGGGTCTCAAAGGGGGGATTATATTGAGAAATACGTACCTGAAATGTAATCACTATGTACTAGCTATTTACTATACTATGTAATCACTCCTATGTACTGAATATATTGAGAAATATGTACCTGAAATGTAATGTACTAGCTATTTACTGTACCATGTAATCACTATGTAATCACTCCTATGTACTGAATATTACTTTGTATTATTTTACTGGACACATCTTACTATGTATTGTTTTACTAGATACCTTGTAAATGTAATCACTATGTACTAGCTATTTACTATACTATGTAATCACTCCTATGTGTTGAATATTACTATGTATTATTTTACTAGACACATTTTACTATGTATTGTTTTACTAGATACCTTGTATTCTCTTAGCAACATACTATGGCAGTTAAAGAACATCATTTTATCCTTAGCAGCACTACTTAGCTGAAATGTACTCCATATATTATACAATAGAATGGCTTATGAAAAGATAACAGTGGCAGACAGGATGCTACGAACAGGCAATGGAATGTGAAGGAGGTTAAGGGAGGCTGACTGAGAAACAACCGTGGCCAAGAATGAAGCCCAAGATGTGAACTGGAAAGAAATAATGGTGGCGCATCGAGAGTTATTCAAGAGCGATTGATTAGTTAATGTATAGATGATATGCAACTAAGGAATGATTGGGTATGCTGATAAAACCGAAATGTAATCAAGATAAGAAATTACTATAAAGAATGCTGTACAATAGACAATAGGTGCAGAAGTAGACCATTCGGCCCTTCGAGCCTGCACAGCCATTTTGAGATCATGGCTGATCAATTCCTATCAATACCCGGTTCCTGCCTTGTCCCCATATCCCTTGATTCCCCTATCCATAAGATACCTATCTAGCTCCTTCTTGAAAGCATCCAGAGAATTGGCCTCCACTACCTTCCGAGGCAGTGCATTCCAGACCCCCACAACTCTCTGGGAGAAGAAGTTTTTCCTTAACTCTGTCCTAAATGACCTACCCCTTATTCTCAAACCATGCCCTCTGGTACTGGACTGTCCCAGCATCTGGAACATATTTCCTGCCTCTATCTTGTCCAATCCCTTAATAATCTTATATGTTTCAATCAGATCCCCTCTCAATCTCCTTAATTCCAGCCTGTACAAGCCCAGTCTCTCTAACCTCTCTGCGTAAGACAGTCCAGACATCCCAGGAATTAACCTCGTGAATCTACGCTGCACTTCCTCGACAGCCAGGATGTCCTTCCTTAACCCTGGAGACCAAAACTGTACACAATACTCTAGGTGTGGTCTCACCAGGGCTCTGTACAAATGCAAGAGGATTTCCTTGCTCTTGTACTCAATTCCCTTTGTAATGAAGGCCAATATTCCATTAGCCTTCTTCACTGCCTGCTGCACTTGCTCATTCACCTTCAGTGACTGATGAACAAGTACTCCTAGATCTCTTTGTATTTCTCCCTTACCTAACTCTACACCTTTCAGATAATAATCTGCCTTCCTGTTCTTACTCCCAAAGTGGATAACCTCACACTTATTCAGATTAAACGTCATCTGCCAAGTATCTGCCCACTCACCCAGCCTATCCAAGTCACCCTGAATTCTCCTAACATCCTCATCACATGTCACACTGCCACCCAGCTTAGTATCATCAGCAAATTTGCTGATGTTATTTTCAATGCCTTCATCCAAATCGTTGACGTAAATTGTAAACAGCTGTGGTCCCAATACCGAGCCCTGTGGCACCCCACTAGTCATCACCTGCCATTCCGAGAAACACCCATTCACTGCTACCCTTTGCTTTCTATCTGCCAACCAGTTTTCTATCCATGTCAATGTCTTCCCCCCGATGCCCTGAGCTTTGATTTTACCCACCAATCTCTTATGTGGGCCCTTATCAAATGCCTTCGGTGGGCTTTCGGTGACAAGTTCATTGATTGTCTCAGCCTTTGTTTGCAAATAAAGGTTTAAACCTCGAAGGATCGTCTGCGTCCCCTGGTCATTTCAAGTAACCACGACAGGATTTCTCACCTCTTCCGGGACCCCCATTCAGAATGCCACGTATGCATAGAATCTCCTCCAGGCTGTACTCCTCCCCGAAAAATTGGCCATTATTAAATGTTCGGCTCACCTAAAAGACGACTCTGCAGTGACTAAAGGCAACAACAGGACCGACTTGGCAGCTAAACAGGCTGCGCAGGAGGCGACTATCATAGTTTCCACTACTGAGCGATTGGCTTTCACCACGACTAACTCGCCACCAGCTCCCGGCACTCCCGACAGGGCTACAATTCAAAAGCTTCAGGGGGACACCCTGATTCAGAAAAACAACTCTGTAAGTCACACGGATGTGCGCATTCGGTGTCCACAGGCCTCTGGCAGACTCCAGTTGGCCACGTTTGTATTCCTGATACTTTGTTACCACTGCTTTCTGATTGCCTGCATACGGACACCCACCTTGGCAAGGAGGGAATAAGTAATATTTTGCTCCACACATGGTGGCATCCAAGGCTGGAGGAGGCTGCCACAGCAAAGATACAAGCCTGTTTGATCTGCCAAAAGAAAAACTCCCTTGCCAAGTGGTCCTTTTGAATGCCTTCAGCTTATTGCATTACCGCGTGTACACTGTTATAAGTACAGTTTAGTAATCGTAGATGTGTTCAGTAGATGGACTTTCCGACCACCAATAATAAAGCTTCCACGGTGGTAAGGGTGTTGCTTACAGAGATTATACCAAGATTTGGGGTACCCAGACGGATAAGTGCAGACAATGTCACTCATTTTGCGGTGAAAATAAATAAAGAGCTACACGATGAGTTGCACATTGAATGGCGGTTTCACTGTGCCTACCACCCGAAAGCTGCAGGAATAATAGAACGGGCTAATGGCACCCTGAAAAATATGCTGACTAAGTTAATGTTCGAAACAGGACTGAGCTGGCTGAAGGTCCTTCCGTTAGCTTTATACCATATGACTTTCCCTTCCTGCTTTACGTCCGCTTGTGTAGAACCCACGTCTTCTTATTATAATCCGCCACAGATTGCTCTGTTTAGTTCACAGTCGCTTTCACCTTTGATCGAGTTTTGGTTCTTCATGGTCCAAGATACATACACTTCCTCTAACATAGGGTGGCCTTGTATGCAAAGGCGGGAATTACTGAGTTCACTATTCTGGATAGTAATCAATGCTCTTCGTTCTGTCTTTTCAACTGTTATCCCATTCGTCGCTGCTATCCTGCTCAATGAGTTTACCATCTCGAACAATTAACTGGCCAGTAGAGACCGTGGGAAACTCCGGGGTTCCAACAAGGATCAGAGTTCCTGCGACCCGGAGATACGGAGCCGCTGAAAATCCCCCGTTTTACTGTTGGTCGTCTCGGAAAACTGCACCCTGTTATGGGCACTGTATGAGGTGATGGCTATCTGGAACAGAATGGGACAAAGATATCACTACTTCACAACCCCATCACTCCGCTTTCCACAGGGATCTTTCCCTCCATAATCCCTTGTTTCATTCAGCCCTCCGCATCTATCTCCCTCGCGGCGCTTATACCTGCAAGCACCCAAAGTGGTACAACGGCGCATTCATCTCCTCCCTCACCATTAGTCCGGGCCCTAAACAGTTCTTCCAGGTGAGGCAACACTTCACCTGCGGGTCGTCTGTTGTGTCTGAAGCTCCTGGTACGGACTACTGTACATTGGTGAGACCCGAGATAAACTGGGACACATTTCGTGGAACACCACCTCTCCATCCGTGAAAAGCGGAGTTTCGCGGCGTTCAGTTTAGTTCTGATTTCCATTCCCGATCGGACATGTTCGGTCCATTGCTTCCTCTTGTGCCACGGTGAGGCTGCATTCAAGACGGGGGAGCGACAACTGGTTTTCCGTCAAGGTGCCCTCCAACCTGGTGTTATGAATGTCGATAAAAAAAATCCCTCCCCCTCCCTTCTTCCTCTATTCACTACTCTGGCCTCATGCCTATTCTCATACGCCTGCCACCTCACAGAGCATCCCTAAATGCTTCCGGTTTTCCTGTGCTCCACTGTCCTCTCTTATCAGCATGCTTCCGCTCCAGCCCTTCTCATTTCACCTGGCTTCATCTATTATTGAGAAATATACCTGACATAATCATTAATTATATTGAGAAATATACCTGACATAATCATCATATATATCTGAAATATAATCACTATGTATTAGCTACTTACTATACTATGTAATCACTTCTAGGTACTGAATAATAATATGTGTTATTTTACTAGACACATTTTGCTATGTGTTGTTTTCACTAGATACTTTGTACTCTCTTAGCTGCATACTGTGGCACTTACAGGACACCTGTTTAGTTAGCAGCACTATTAGCTGAAATGTACCCCATGTATTACACTCAGCCTTTGTTTAGTACGAGATTACGGTGGCGGACAGGATGCTGTGAGCAGGAATGTAATGTGAGGGAGGTTGGCTGGAAAACATAATCTTGGCCTGACTGGGAGTACATAACTGGGAGTACAGTTAGACGAGAAGCTAGACTGGACTGCCAACACAGATGCCTTGTGCAGGAAGGCACAGAGTCGACTGTACTTCCTTAGAAGGTTGGCGTCATTCAATGTCTGTAGTGAGATGCTGAAGATGTTCTATAGGTCAGTTGTGGAGAGCGCCCTCTTCTTCGTGGTGGCGTGTTGGGGAGGAAGCATTAAGAAGAGGGACGCCTCACGTCTTAATAAGCTGGTAAGGAAGGCGGGCTCTGTCGTGGGCAAAGTACTGGAGAGTTTAACATCGGTAGCTGAGCGAAGGGCGCTGAGTAGGCTACGGTCAATTATGGATAACTCTGAACATCCTCTACATAGCACCATCCAGAGACAGAGAAGCAGTTTCAGCGACAGGTTACTATCGATGCAATGCTCCTCAGACAGGATGAAGAGGTCAATACTCCCCAATGCCATTAGGCTTTACAATTCTACCGCCAGGACTTAAGAACTTTTTAAAAGCTATTATTAATGCTTTTTGAGATAGTGATTTAGATGCATATCATATTTTTTACTGAGTTAAGTATTGTATGTAATTAGTTTTGCTACAACAAGTGTATGGGACATTGGAAAAAAGTTGAATTTCCCCATGGGGATGAATAAAGTATCTATCTAACTATCTATCTATCTATCTATCTATCTATCTAATAAGGCCCCAATGCGAACGGGTGAAATATAATGGTGGCGCACCGAGGGCTAGGCAAGAGCGATTAATTAATTAATATATAGATGATATGCAATTAAAACTTGATTGGGTATGCTGATGAAACCGAAATGTAACTGAGATAAGAAATTACTATAAAGAATGCTGTACACCGGAGCTCGGTGGGCTTTCGGTGACAAGTTCATTGATTGCCTCAGTCTTTGTTTGCAAATAAAGGTTTAATTTTTCTTGAAGAATTGTCTGTGTCTCCAGGTCATTTCAAGTAACCACGACAAAATTGGCGACAGCGGCAGGACCGGAAAGAGACCCGCGGAAAAGATTCGGCGGGTTGAGGCCGCTTCCCGGTCCCTCGGGAGCCCTTAAAGAGCAAACAGAATTACGGGTGCACCCAGAAAAAGGTAAGCGCTTTTTGCGACAATTTGGATTAAAATTCTGTTGGTTTTGGGGGTCTCGGGGACTCAGGAGTGTGTAGAAACTGCCGAAGGGTCTCTCCGATCCAAAGAATCTGGCAGAATTGAGTGTTTGACAGGAGGCTCAGAGGATTGATCGAGAACACTGCAGTGGGAGTAAGTACGAATAAGGTAATAAGAAGTTGAGTAAAGAAAATTCCACGTGGTGTTGGTAAGTCCCTGTGGATACCGCTTCGCACAAAGCGAAGGGCTGAACGGGCAGGGAGAGTGAAGAGAAACTTCTGTGAGTACTGCCCTTGGTTGAAGGCTGTTCGGGCAGAACGGTATAGAAGGTAAGAAGAATTTGATAAATTGCTTAAACACTGGTAGAATAAACTGTAGGGCTAGGCGTAAAGATAGGATCGGGGAAGTATTTGAAGTGTGAGACTTTTAAGAAATAGTACCTAAGAGAAGGAGAAAATAACATGGCGGAAGAAAAAGGAACAGCAGTAGACATACTGTGCAAGAAATTCCCGGTAAGTAGAGGTGAGATTACTGCAATTTCAGAGAAATGGGAAAAAAGAACCAAAAACCTGCGCACGAAATGGCCAAAAGAAGGGACATTCAATGTAAGCTTGTGTGAAGAGATGGAAGCACTAATTAAAAATCATGAACCAAACGATAAGTCCAAGAAAAGGGAGGAAAGGAGAGAGCAGGAGATGGTTTCTGGGTAGCACCTACTCCTTTGTTGACTATCCTAATTTCAGAAGCACATGGAGTGGACCATTGTGCAAGGGGGGAAGTAATAAGGAAAATAAAAAAGGATGGTTTCTGGTCACCTTACTTACAGGCTTCGGTAGACTATGTTTTAGCACAATGTGAGGTTTGTGCACAGAATAATGTTCGAAGGGGGATTGCAACCCCAATAGGTCACATACCCGTGCCTGAAGGACCATTTCGACATCTGGTGACCGACTACGTAGATATGATAAAGACGGTAAGAGGGAAAAGATACATTCTGGTGGTAATTGACAGGTTCAGCAGGTGGGTAGAGGCAGTACCCTCGAAGGATCAAGGGGTAGGAACAGTGGTAAAGTTCCTGACAAATGAAGTGATCCCAAGATTTGGAATACCTACGGAAATTAGCTCGGACAACGGTTCGGCCTTCATCCAAAAGGTTGTCAAATTGGTATTACAAGTACTGAGAATAAAACAAAGGTTTGGATTGTGTACCACCCACAATCACAGGGCATGGTGGAAAGAATCAATGGCACTCTGAAGGCCAAGCTGAACAAAATTTGTGCAGAGACTAGACTGAATTGGCTTGATGCATTACCGTTAGCACTAACGAGTTACCGTATGCAGACTAATCGGATAACATGCTTGACACCACATGAAATGCTAACTGGAAGGCCCATGCCAGTGCCCCAACGGAGAGGACCATATAAGGGACCCAGTTTAGAGCAATTGGAACTTGAACTAAGACAATATATGCGGCAATTAACTATGATACATCAGTCTATTTATACACAGGGAAAACAGAAAGAGCCGGAGACTGTCCAAAATGAAGGACCAATCCGACCGGGAGATCAGGTCTACGTGCGAGCGTTTCGAAGGAAGTGGAACGAACCAAGGAAAGGGCTTTTCACGGTAATCAAGGCATCACCCACTGCGGTTCAGGTGGAAGGACGTTCCACTTGGTATCATCTCAACCACTGCACTAAGGCAGTTCCGAAGGTACAGTCAGAGGCGGTACCCGAGGTAAGTGGTGAGGAGGAACAGATTGCAGAGACTAGCCAGGAGGAACAAGAAGCCGACACTGCAGCACAGGAATTTGACCAGGTGGTAAGGGAAGTCTCTGGTAATTCTGATGACTCTGAGAATGAAGTTGGGGATAGTAGTATTCCTCCAGATAATGGGGATGGTTTGGGTACAATCAGTTTTGCCCCACAGGATAACACACCTGTCTACTATAGCGCAGATTTGGAAACCATCAACATAGAGGATATGGCATGGGAATGATGTAACCCTGGGAAACTCGGGAGCACGCAGTAAGGGAAGTAACACACACACCGTTTTGCCACGACAAGAGAACACATGGTACCAATGGGCAATGTATACAGCAAACACGATGGAAAGACAGAATTTCTACCTGTTCTCAAGGGCAAACCCTGCGCAGCATGTAGTCCCCATGCCTTATAATTCTTCCACTTGTGCACAGTGGCGTAGGGAACACAAGGAGCGATGTGGGCAACTGGTCCAGTCAGTGCCAGGGCTTGTTACATGAGGATTTGTGTTAACACTGATCCCTGTTATCGAAACTGTCTGAACAATGCACCCATGTGCCCATATTGGTGTATGCTATATCAGGCGTCCTCGCAGTTTGACCAAAACAAGCTTGCCTATCACTGTAATTATAGCAGACCCTGGGTAATAAATAAAAGGAGCCAAACACCTATGCAGGAACAACTTTTGATGCAGGGTCATCTGAGTTATGAATGCTTCATGCGGGTGGGCACTCTCCCGGTTGGCCATTTCCAAGACAACTGCACTCAGACTTGGGATGTCACCCCAGGTAAAAAACATACAATTGGTACCCCTCCTCCTGAGGGTGCACTGGACTCTCAAACTATCCCATTAGCAGTCACTTGGTGGCTGTGTGGACAGAAAGGAGGTCTGAGATCTACGCTCCCCCTCAATTGGGCAGGAACATGTACGCGTGTCATGCTGTTTCAGGAAGTTATAATGTCCCCTGAAGTACAGTCTAGCGCTAACTTCCCTGAGCAGAGGACACTGCTACGGCAGAAGAGAAAATATGAACCAAACCCGACAATCCGGATTGACAGTATAGGACAGCCGAGAGGTATACCTAACGAATTCAAGGCGCGGAATGAGATTGCTGCAGGCTGGGAAGCTCTCATACTTGTGATAGGGATAAGCAAAAATGTTGAATGGATAAATTATATATACTACAATCAAGAGGTTCATCAACTACATCGATGATGCGCTGGAGGCCTTAGGGCAACAGCTGGATGCAACTAACAGGATGGCGTGGCAAAACAGACAGGTACTGGATTAGCTATTAGCAGAAAAAGGGTGTGTGTGTGTGTAATGTTTGGAGAACAATGCTGCACTTTCATACCGAACAATACTAGCCCAGAAGGGTCTTTCACCAGAGCAATGAATAAATTAAAGGATCTGCGGAAGGAGGTCAAACAGAATGCATGATTTGGGCATCAGTGGTTTGACTGGTTAGAAAGCAAACTAGGGGGATGGGGTGCGTGGCTGACAAAATTGGCAATGACTGCAGGCATTATGCTGATAAGTTGTGCATTTATTCTGTGCTGTTTTCTTCCATGTCTCAAGACTTTGATAATACGTGCGACAGCAAAACAATTCCCGATGCTCCTGGAAATTATTGAATCTGACCCCAGACAAGGAGAAAATCCGATGATGTACTGTTACAGTCTGCACGATGCATCAAGCGGACTGGAGGGTGTTAATGATGTGGACACTAGTCTGTAAGGGTGTCTGAGTCTTTTTTCCTGTCTCACCTATAGGAGGACAGGTTTTTGGCTCAACAGCCTAGGATAACAGAGAGAGATCATTTTGAGCTCCGAGTATGGAAATTGTAGTTGACCCAAATTTGGGATTAAAATGCTGGACTTTATTTTGGCTTTGGTGCACGGCCTCTGAGTGTTCTCTTTCTGTGTGAGACCCTGTGGGTCTCAAAGGGGGGATTATATTGAGAAATATACCTGACATAATCATTATATACACCTGAAATGTAATCACTATGTATTAGCTATTTACTATACTATGTAATCACTTCTAGGTACTGAATATTAATATGTATTATTTTACAAGACACATTTTGCTATGTGTTGTTTTCACTAGATACTTTGTACTCTCTTAGCTGCATACTGTGGCACTTACAGGACACCTGTTTAGTTAGCAGCACTATTAGCTGAAATGTACCCCATGTATTACACTCAGCCTTTGTTTAGTACGAGATTACGGTGGCGGACAGGATGCTGCGAGCAGGAATGTAATGTGAGGGAGGTTGTCTGGAAAACATAATCTTGGCCACGAATAAGGCCCCAATGCGAACGGGTGAAATATAATGGTGGCGCACCGAGGGCTAGGCAAGAGCGATTAATTAATTAATATATAGATGATATGCAATTAAAACTTGATTGGGTATGCTGATGAAACCGAAATGTAACTGAGATAAGAAATTACTATAAAGAATGCTGTACACCGGAGCTCGGTGGGCTTTCGGTGACAAGTTCATTGATTGTCTCAGCCTTTGTTTGCAAATAAAGGTTTAATTTTTCTTGAAGAATTGTCTGTGTCTCCAGGTCATTTCAAGTAACCACGACGCTATCAGCTTTCCCCTCCTCACGCCAATTTCTGCTGGCGTCTTCCCCCTCACTTTCCAGACCGGAAGAATGACCTCGGCCCCATATATCAATCGTTTACTCATTTCCATAAATGCTACCCGCCCTGCTGCATTTATCCGCCATTGTGTGTGTGTGTGTGTGTGTGTGTGTGTGTGTGTGTGTGTGTGTGTGTGTGTGTGTGTGTGTGTGTGTGTGTGTGTGTGTGTGTGTGTGTGTGTGTGTGTGTGTGTGTGTGTGTACGCGCGCGCGCGCGTTTGTGTGTTGCATTGGATTTTCACCACCTGCTGAATTAATTGTGTTTAAAATATTTGA
Source organism: Hemitrygon akajei (assembly GCF_048418815.1). Lineage (NCBI taxonomy): Eukaryota > Metazoa > Chordata > Chondrichthyes > Myliobatiformes > Dasyatidae > Hemitrygon > Hemitrygon akajei. The sequence continues at coordinate 90,849,630 of NC_133136.1, read as the reverse complement.
AAAATTGAAATGGATGGACTCCCACGCATAGTGAAACACTCAGAAATAATTCACGCCGTACGTGTTTTCGGAGATTCTGTTGTCGGAGAAATGTGAAAAGAAAATCATCTCTAATCACAGTTTCAATAGGAATAAAATTCAGCACAAAAATAAACAAAAATGTATCACATTTTATTTTCTGCTCCGAATAGTGATGGATTTTATATGAATGAGAAAAACCCAGTAATTACGCAACTCCTCACAACGGTGGTGCACCTCAAAATAACACATAAGTTGTCACACTTTATCAATTCAGACCATTTCAGTTTCAGGAATGGTAAAAAATATCAGCATATTTGCAGAAATATGGAATCATATTCCCACAGAGCAGGGTCAACAGATCTGAATGCAAACAGCAGGATCATCCGAACAACAGAGACAGGATCAAAGTTGAATCAGCAATACACCTGGCAGAGAAATGGCGACCAGATGGAGCAATGTGGAAAACGCTTTTAGCATCTTGGGCTGCAGCACCGTGGGCCGACAAAGCGTCTGTGATTATGGAGCATTTCATTCTGGCTTTGGATACGTCAATAATAAAACATCACGGAAACGGAAACAAAAATGTGTTATGTTGAAATGCCAACACATTTGAATCTTTCTCGTTCATCCCCGTGCCGCTGAGAACTTGGATCAGATTCCTACATGGTGGATGTTTCTCTTCCTGCCTCTGTCGAGAGCAGTGCTGCACTCAATGCGGATGGCCCACTTAGAAAATAAATCATTTCCGGAGTGATACATGGAACATGAGGGAGTGTTTTCCACAACTAGAAACCAGTCAATTTTCCAAATAGAGTGTAGGGAAATATTTTGCAACAGTATCAGTAAATTGTATTCGAGGAAAAAATTGTAAATTACTGGACAAGTAAATTGGGTAAAGAACCAATCTGGATTGTAAGCGGCATAAACCGTGTCGCGAATACATTTAATTTACCCACTTCTGCTGTAACGACGAGGGATACATGGAACAGGGGGCAAATGAAGGGGTTACATTAGAACCAGTTGGATATGTACATAATACCTCAATGTCCAGACCAAGGGGGCAGTATTTTCATTATATTTAATCGTGAATCAGATATAGGTTTGAGGGGGAATCTCTTCACTGTGACGCAGTAACTGGAGCTCCATATTCCAAACGGTAAGCTTCACAAGGGGTCCAAAAATTACTCTTTTGGCTCGATTAGTTGCGAGGGTGGAATTGTCCGCAGTCCAGACACCAATCGCACGAGTTTCAACACGTGATGCCCGAACTCAGGTGCCCGATTTAATCAGTGAGCCACTCTCAATGCGAAAAAGCACGGAGAAAGTTGGTCGAAAGCAAAGTAGATGCATCGTACCAACTCCCCCCCCCCCCCCCCCCCCCCACATTTCAGACGGTTGGTTGTTCCTCTGTGGCTTTTCATTACTTTCACATTCTGCAATCCCGTCTCGGAAAGTGACAGACAATAGACAATAGGTGCAGGAGCCGGCCGTTCGGCCCTCCGAGCCAGCACCGCCATTCAATTTGATCATGGCTGATCATCCATAATCAGTGCTTTACCCCGATCCTGCCTTCTCCCCATATCCCTTGACTCCACTATTTTTACGAGCTCTGGTTCTGGACTCCCCCAACATCGGGAACATGTTTCCTGCCTCTAGCGTGTCCAATCCCTTAATAATCTTATACGTTTCAATCAGATCCCCTCTCAGCCTTCTAAATTCCAGTGTATACAAGCCCAGTTGCTCAAATCTTTCAACATATGACAGTTCCGCCATCCCGGGAATCAACCTCGTGAACCTACGCTGCACGCCCTCAATGGCAAGACTGTCGTTCCTCAAATTTGGAGACCAAAATTTGAACACAATGCTCCAGGTGTGGTCTCACCTGGGCCCTGTACAACTACAGAAGGACCTTTTTGCTTCTATACTCAACTCCCCTTGTTATGAAGGCCAACATGTTTCTTCACTGCCTGCTGTGCCTGCATGCTTACTTTCAGTGAATGATGAACAAAGACAGGATTTCCTGAGCTATCGGTTCTGTAGATCGATTCCTTGCTTTCCTGGTCACAGCCTGTAATTCCGACAATATCCTGGTTAAGCGCTCTTTGAAAATCTGCCGCATACTCGATTGCTGTAGGAGTAGTACCAGACGACTGGAGGGTGACAAATGGTATTCCTCAGTTCAGGAAATGTGGAGAAGATAACACTGAGAATTACAGACCAGAGTCTTACTTCAGCGGTGGCTGAATTATTGGACAGACAGGATTTACTAGCATTTGGAGAAATATAGTCTGATTAAGAATAGTCAGCATGGCTTTCTGAGGATCAGGTCATGAATTACGAGCCTGACGAATTCTGTGATGATGTGACGAAGCACGTTGATGAACGGAGAGCAGTCGATGTGGTGCATATGGACTTTAGTTAGGCGTTTGATAAGGTTCCCATTGTAGAGTCATTCATAAATTCTGGGGGCATGTAAGCCGGAAAATGCGGCTGTGTGGATGTAGAATTAGCTCTCGCAGAGAACTCAGAGGGTGTTAGCATTTGGAGATTATTCCGCTTGGAGGTCTATGACCATTGTCGTCTTCAGGGGAATCTGTTAGGAAACCACTGTTCTTTGCGATTTTTAAAATTGGCTTGCTTGGCGTAACGGGGGCGGGATTGAAAGTTTGATATGAAAGTTGACTGAGTCGTTGTTGGCGTGGTCCTCCACGTGGAACATTGCTGATCGATTAGAGCATCAATGGATATGGCGGAAACTCAGGTGTATGGCGTTGAGTGGGATCTGGGATCAGCCATGATGGAATGGCAAAGATCACGCAATGACTTGATTCTGCTCCCATGTCTTATGGTCTTATGGTCTATACGGTTTTTTTTTAGAGGCACGTCCGTTGTACAGAGAATGGTGGGTGCATTGAACACTCTGCTGGGCGTGTTTGCAGAGGCAGATACATTGTGGGAATTAAAAACTTTTAGTTAGGCACATTGGTTATATGAAAAGCAGGCTGTGTTGTAGCGGATGGCTAGATAGATCTTAGGGTAGATTAAAAAGGCGGTACAACCTCGTCGGCCGATGGGCCTGTAATGTGCTGTAATGTTCTGTGTCCTATCCTCCCGGTAATGGTCATTGAATACAAAACTGTAACTGAAATCCTACTGAAGGTTTATATGAATTCCTGACTATCCCGCTCACTAGCCGTCCCACTGGAGGAAAACATGCCAAATGCGCTTTTAACATCCTGCCAGCTTGCGTACACACTGTCAGTGAGCTGTATATTTAGGCAGACAGATTACTCTGTAAAACAATAGTGTACAATTCTGTTAACGGTCTGTCATTGATTGTATACCTTCACTTACATTAGAACTCCAAGAGCAGCCCCCGCACTTGCTTGGATTCAACTCCATCAGACACGTCCATTACTGATCTTTATTGTGCAAACACTAAGCAACCGGTTTAGCATTTTGTTACCCTTTTTCTCCCTCACACAACATTTATTAGTTAAGTTTGTCTTTCAGTTCAGAAATGAAAGCTGAACTTTATTTTTGAATCTATTTGACGTCATTCACATATTCTGTGTGCTCTCTTATATATCAGCTCCCCGCTTTCATTAGTGATTACAAATATAAGGGAGAGGCAGGCAGAACAGAAGAGGAGTGTACGAGCAGTGTGTCAAAAGGCGTCACACGTCTGCGTTGGTATTCGTTTCAGTAATGACTGATCTTTGCCGGAATGCATAGTCCTTCGATGCTAGTTCCGAAACGCTCGCTATAGCTCTAACTTCAGTTTCTGTATTTTTTTAAAAAATGTGCACGGGCTATTTCTAACGATCTTCTAACTATTTCAGAGAACGCGGTGTCAATTCAATTCAATTAAAAGCATATTTTAGTCAAAATGTCTCTTGTTCATGAGTGGCAGACAATTGAAAACATTCAACATATTTTCTGCTCAATTCAAACCTACATTTTGAAAAATATCGCCCTGAATCTTCAAAACTCAAGCAAAATGCAGATATAAACGGATTATCCTTTACAGGAAAAACTGATAGCCTGGCGTATCAATTTCATCCTTGGAATTAGCAAGGTGGTTGTGTTCTGCAAAGACTTCTATGCTGCCGGGTCAGTTCCCTGGTAAAAGGATAACAGTGCTACTTAAGTATAGGCTGATAGGCATTTAGTTCATCCCGGAGCCAGAGTAGAACACCCGTACAGAGAAAGCCGCAAAGCCATGCGCTTGAAGTGACCACTCTCACAGATAAATGATTGCATACAGAATGCTAACAAAATTATACAATTATAATGCCAATTATATCTCCAATATCAGAGATTACGCATATAACGGAAATTTAGCGAAATTCATTCAAAACGTTGGAGCTGGATAAACAGTCGATGTTTCTAATTGAGCCCTTTCTTTAGCATTCGTCTGGGGTCTTTATCGCCGGAGTATTTGGTTCGGATATGGAAGGACAATTTGCCTTCAGGTGCTGCAGCACAATACTTGCACCAGTTTCAATTACAAAAGAGATCGGGAAAATATGCCTAATGTTCTCTTCTGGTCCTCAGTTATACAACCATATGTGACCAAAGCTACAGCGGTCATACAGGCAATGAAAGAATGCTTCCGTCCCTTGCTCACGAAAATGTAAAAAAGAAAATGCTCTAGTTTGAAATCTATTAAACATAATGCAAGATTCAACAGGAATATTTTCTGTTACCATAGAGGTCTCCGTTGTGGGGTCCACGGCCCCCTCTGTTAATGATAGGAGTCCATGGCATAAGAAGGTTCGGACTACAACATTGCTAAATCTGATTTAATGGAAGGAAACTAAATTACACAGTACTATATTCCCAATGAATTTGTATAAACGCGGGGGGAAAGACGTAATATAGCTAGTTGGTAACGAAATGCACTGTGTAGCGATACTGCAGGTGCCTGAAACCCATACATGGCCATGAATTCCTGCAATCCTTATTATGTGTTTTTGTGAAGGCAATGTGATGTCCTCAATCACACCCCACACCCCCACTAAGAATACATGTTGACGTCACAACACAGAAGATTAGCACGTGATAAAGATATCATTGATATCTGCACATGCATAAGAGACTATAACGTACAGTACGCAATTTGGATTCAGCCGAGTTTGAAACGCGCAACAAAAACATAAGCAAGTCAGGAACCATGTATGGAAGGAAATTTGCAGTTGTGACTCCCGATCTCATTCGGAATGGGAAATAAGTTAACAGAGGTCACATATTGCAAGGTTGTATTTCATGTATATTCATAAAAGTTTCCCCAGATTCGGCACTTAAACTTTTACAAACTTCTACAGACTCGCAGTGGTTTGCACATTTTGTCTGCTTTTGCGTGTTCATTGTCAATCGGCAAAAGCAACATATTTTTTCCAAAACCGCTTGAATTTGGCGGCTCCTAACTTGGCCTTGAGCAAACCAAGCAACCATTTGATTCAATGTATGAAACACTTTATCTTCCCTCTTCTTACAATCCATGGAATGCATATCATCGTGGAGGGGATACAATTAACCATTTTATTCTCATGCACATACAACAGATGTTCGACAATTAGTGCCAGCATGCTCCCTGATTTACCATTAATCCCCTGTCCCCGGCACTCAGAAAATTGAGCAGCGATAATATCAAGTCACTGCACAGCCAAAACCTCAGTTATTAATACTGGTTTCAGAATATTGTGTTCTTTTGAATGCGTTTCTCCTCGGACCTTTACTCTGTTCCTAATGTCCGGTGGCTGAATCGACGCAAAATTCCTGAGGTAATCTGATGTTTCATGAAATGGCAAAGAACCCTGCCCCTGCTTATGCTTGTTTCTCTATGTAAACATGATGAGCAGCCTGCTTCAGGAATAGCTCGCTTATATACCCTGATGCTATACTGTGCAGCTGTATTGATGGCTCATTATCCAGTTCATCTCTGTTTAGCAGCTTAATATGCACTATACTGTTACGTACCCCGTAACTGGGTGTCAGACCAGCAGAGAAAGAAGAATCCGTTGGAGTCTGGTGGTACCAAAACTAAAGGTGTTTATTAGTAAAACAAGCAGAACAATACCAATAATTCAAATATACATATAACACAAGTTAGCAGTAATAAACCTAAAAGTGTAGGAATAATAATAAGCAATAATAAACAAGCTCTATCGATGTCTAGGGGTAAATGAATTGTCATAGAAGAGTATAAAGTTCAGTTCAGTTCATACATGCTGAGGTAGTTATGGTTGTTGTGTTGTAATCGTTGGAGAGAGAGAGAAAGCGAGAGATTAGGCAGCTGCAGCAGGCAAATCTTCTGTGGCTTTCTTAACACGTCGTGTCGTTGTGGCCATTTGGTTATGACCCCTCCGTCCTTCAGCTAGACCGTTCTTCTGTGGTGGACTCGTCACTCTGGCATGAGTGGACACACACACAAGTCCCCACCGACCCTGCTGTCACACTGTGAGCTTTATTGACCGATCTCCTGATTCGGTCTCCGAAACCCCCACCTTCCTGTGGGTTCACAACATTGAGTCAGTGTCCACTGGTGTGTCTGAAGGGTGTCTCCCCAGACCTGTCTTTTATCCCTACTAACGGGGTCTCCCTTATCCATCAACTCTGAATGACTGCGCCCTTCAAATCAGGCCACTCCTGCTGTCTCGTGAGGAATGTTAACGAGCAAAGTAAAGTCCTTGTAGTGAAAGGTAAATAATCCAGGAAGAGTCAAAATAACAATAGATCAACAGTCTCTCTCTTCCTCTTATCTGCAGCAGATGTCCTTGCCTGGGCTTCATCTCTCTCTCTCAGTAGCAGCATAGCAACAACAATAGTTCATAGTTCTCGGGGGGGGGGAGGAAATGGTTAACTCCGCACCCCATTTTCCATCAGGTCTGTTCATCACTCATAACATCCCCATCCTTCCGGAAATTTTCACCAGGGTGAAAATTAACTAATAAAGCATATTACTGAATTACAGAATTTAACACAATACAGAAGTGGTCTTAACTACAAAACAAAAATACAGATACACTTTCAAATTAACATCTGAATAAACAATCAGCAATTACATTATCACTCCCCTTTACATTTATTTTAATATCGAATTCCTGTAACAACAGACTCCAACTTAATAACCTCCTATTTTTATTTTTCATGTTAGCCAAAAATACCAAGGGATTGTGTTCTTAGCTTAGGTGTATATTACAAAGTGTGAACCAATACATGTGTGATTATAATGTCGTACATTACAGAAGTTTGTGCAAATACTAATCTCTATTTTACTTTTAAACTTAACTTTCAGTCAGTCTTCCATGATGTTGTCTTTATCCTTCACAAGCTTTGTCCCAAAAAAGGTCAAATTCCCGCAAAACCAGATCCTGTTATTCAAAGTGGCATTTGGTCAACCTTTGCCTCTTTTCCACTTAACTCTCACATGATTAGCGTGCTCACCAGTGTGGAATAGGCCTTCACAGACTCCCTTATCACCAATGTTTTCCAAACTAAGCCCATTTGCTGAACTTCCACACCACTCATTAATTTTAAGCAGGTCATTAATTTCATCTTCAGGATCTTTAATTATATTAATTTCTCGTTTAACATCTGCAGGTGATCCCTCTTGATCAAAACAACGCTTCAAGTTCTGTCTCTCCAAATCACATCCTTGAACAACATCACCAAGTTGTTTATCCTTAAATTTCAGAACAAACTGTAATTGATTCGCAGGCACCTTGTTAACAAACCATTGTTCAGTTAATGGTCCTTTCCCTTTTATTAACAGTTCTGAAACCAAACCCGACTTTAAGTTTACTTTATTCAAAAGTCTAGGAACAATACTTTTCCCTTTTCCTTCCATAATATTCATCTCACCACCTTTCAACACGTGACTGAGAGTCCTCGCTTGCTACCGGTGCCAAGGTTAACCCTTTCTTCACTGAACCAAGTCTATCTGACCCAAAAGGATTGCATTCCTTTTCAACTAAATCAGATACCTCAGACTTTTCCTGAGCTTCAACACTAGGTTCAGTACCCTGTGACTCCACAAGTACTTCAACAAGCTGAACACAAGCAAACGGGACATCTGCTTCTCCTAGGCTTTCAATACCAGTTCCCTTTTCAAATTCTAAATTCCCCTGATCCTCCCAGTTACCCTCTGGGCAGCTCCCCTTCGGAGTAAACTCGACCTTGCGGGTTAAAACAACCTCGTCTGCTAATCCAGCAGACTCCCTCAAGGTAGCGGCATCCTTTTCATCTAGGACTGCCCTCACATAATCGGGAACACACTTGAATTCCTTAACTGAAAACAGCTCTGTCAGATCAGACAGATCATCCGTGTCCAACCCTGGACCTTCTAACTGCCCCATCTGTTTCTCATCTTTACTCTGTGTCTCCATAACCTCCTTCCTCACTCCCAAGTGTCCACCTAGGGGTATCTTATGTGTCAGGTTTAAAATTCCGTTCTTTGACAACACAAAATCTGCTTCGTCTCCCTTACTTTCCTTAGCTCCACTATTCTCCGTTTTACCTTCCTCTAACCTCTCCTGGTACAAGATCGGTAAAAACGTCTCTGCTAAATCAACACTGGATTCATTTAAACTGGCTCCTGTCTCAGCCACCTTTCTAGACATGCTGCAAGTTACAGCGCATGCGGGATAAATCTTGGAATCTATGGGCGGGTTCTCAACACTTACAGGCTTACTTGTTAATTTCACTGCTGAATACACGTCACCTCCTGCCAGATCGTTACCAAGTAGGACGTCCACGCCGTCCATCGGTAGTTTCGACCGCACCCCTATTTCGACTGGTCCAGATACCAGGTCACATTTCAGAAATATCCTGTGCAAAGGTACGGCCTCAGTCCCTTCCCAGATAAACTTCTCACGCCCCTCTTGTGCTCTATCTAACTTTGCCTTCCTCATCGATCTGTGGACCGGCTCAATGCAACCAGTCGGGATTGCTGTTTTCCCTTTTCCTGTCTCCTTCTTCGGAGCAAAACACTTAGATCCTACATGACCAGCTTTCCCACAATTATAACACGTAAAGCTAGGAACCTTCCTGCCAGCCTGTTTTTCCTCCTCCTTACCTTTTCCACTAGCTCCCAGCTTATTCTCTGCCTTAGCCTGTGGGCTTTCTCTGCCGTCCCAACTGCCTCTCTGGTAGCTCTTATCTGAGGAAAACTTTGTCTTGTGGGTTAAGGCATACTCGTCTGCTAACTTGGCAGTCGCAGCCAGACTCTCTGTCTCCTTCTCGTCCAAGTACGTCTTCATACCTTCAGGGATACAACCTTTGAACTGCTCAATCAGTATTAACTGTAACAGTTTATCATAATCTCCAACGACCCCTTTTGAGGCGCACCAACGCTCACAATACATTTGCATCTCACGGGCAAATTCTAAATACGTGTGGTTCCACGGCTTTCTCAAGTTCCGGAACTTCTGTCGGTATGCCTCTGGCACCAACTCATAACTCCTCAATATAGCCCTTTTTACTTCCTCATAATTCTTAGACTCATCCATAGACAATGCCGAATACGCTTGCTGAGCCTTCCCCATAAATACGCTCTGTAACAGAACAGCCCATTTCCCCTTAGGCCAGTTCTCAAAATGGAGGAAGTACTTATCGACATCCATCTCCTCGAATGGAGGTACCAACTAGATATCCTGACCACCCTTGAACCCTTCATTTGGGTCTACTGCCCGGTCTCTTCCCTGCGATGCCTTTAACCTCTCCATTTCCAGCTCATGTTGCCTCTCTTTTTCTCTTTCCTCCCTCTGCTTATCAGCTTCTTCTCTCAGCCTTTCAGCTTCCTCTCTCCGCCTTTCAGCCTCCTCTCTCCGCCTTACAGCCTCCATCTCCCTTATCCGGAGCCCATGCTCCCTTTTCTCCTTTTCCTCAGCCAACCTTAATTTTTCTATCTGTAACTGAACCTCACCCTCAGCTGGTTTCCTCTCAGGGAACAGATCCAATGCCCCCGACGGGAACACACCTTGAGATACATAATACTCAGCTATTACTCTCTGTATTTCCAACTTTCTCATCGTCGATTTCACCGCCGAGAGATTCAATTGTCTCGCAGCACTCACCAATTCCACCTTCCTGGCATCCTCTAATGGCCCCGAAGTCGGTTCTTTTAAAAATTCGTCAATTTCCATCTCTGCTGGTGTCCCGTCTGGTTATCCACACAACCACATCAGGTAAGGGACTTCTATTCCGATTCACTGGCCCCCCAATTTGGTAATGAAATCCTGGACGAGCCCCCAATTTGTTATGTACCCCGCAACTGGGTGTCAAACCAGCAGAGAAGAAGAATCCGTTGGAGTCTGGTGGTACCAAATCTAAAGGTGTTTATTAGTAAAACAAGCAGAACAATACCAATAATTCAAATATACATATAACACAAGTTAGCAGTAATAAACCTAAACGTGTAGGAATAATAATAAGCAATAATAAACAAGGTCTATCGATGTCTAGGGGTAAATGAATTGTCATAGAAGAGTATAAAGTTCAGTTCAGTTCATACATGCTGAGGTAGTTATGGTTGTTGTGTTGTAATCGTTGGAGAGAGAGAGAAAGCGAGAGATTAGGCAGCTGCAGCAGGCAAACCTTCTGTGGCTTTCTTAACACGTCGTGTCGTTGTGGCCATTTGGTTATGACACCTCCGTCCTTCAGCTAGACCGTTCTTCTGTGGTGGACTCGTCACTCTGGCATGAGTGGACACACACACAAGTCCCCACCGACCCTGCTGTCACACTGTGAACTTTATTGACCGATCTCCTGATTCGGTCTCCGAAACCCCCACCTTCCTGTGGGTTCACAACACTGAGTCAGTGTCTACTGGTGTGGCTGAAGGGTGTCTCCCCAGAACTGTCTTTTATCCCTACTAACGGGGTCTCCGCTATCCATCAACTCTGAATGACTGCGCCCTTCAAATCAGGCCACTCCTGCTGTCTCGTGAGGAATGTTAACGAGCAAAGTAAAGTCCTTGTAGTGAAAGGTAAATAATCTAGGAAGAGTCAAAATACAATAGATCAACAGTCTCTCTCTCCCTCTTATCTGCAGCAGATGTCCTTGCCTGGGCTTCAGCTCTCTCTCTCAGTAGCAGCATAGCAACAGCAATAGTTCATAGTTCTCGGGTGGGGGGGGGGGGAGGAAATGGTTAACTCCGCACCCCATTTTCCATCAGGGCTGTTCATCACTCATAACAATACCTTATTCCCCGAATTACTCTGTGAAATTCAACTTTCAAAATTGTCGGGTAACTCCATAACATATTAAATATTGCTACCAGCACAGTTATGCATTAAGACCAACGTTGTAAAATGTTGGTTTGTGCCAATAACGCTAATGTTAATGTGCTATATCATGAAAAAATTATCACCAGTACAAAGTAACAGTGAATCATATTAAGGGTTTGTGATCACAGCGAAACAAGAAGGCAGTGCTGACCTTATTATTAGACCATAAGATGATAAGATATAGGAGCAGAAGTAGGCCATTCGAGTCTGCTCCGCCATTCAATCATGGGCTGATAAACTCATCCGGTCATCCCAATTCCGCTGCTTTCACCCCATACCCTTTAATGCCCTGGCAAATCATGAACCTATCTATCTTGGCCTTAAATACACCCAAAGACTTGACCTCCCAAGCTGCTTGTGGCAACAACAGATTTACCACCCTCTGACTAATGTAATTTCTCCGCATCCCAGTTCTAAATGAACGTCCTTCAAACCTGGTCATGTCTTCTTGTCCTGGACTCCACTACCATGGGAAATAACTTCGCCATTTCTAATCTAATCTGTTCAGGCCTTTTTACATTTTGCATGTTTCGTTGAGCTCCCCCACTCATTCTCCAGAACTCTAGGGAATACAGCCCAGGAAGGAGCTGCCAGACGTTCCTCATAGGTAACCCTTTCATTCCTGTAGTGGAAGTTTGCTTCTCTGAGTGGCGGCCTCTGGCTAGTGGTGTGCCACAGGGATCAGTGCTGGGTCCATTATTATTTGTATCTATATCAATGATCTGGATGATAATGTGGTAAATTGGATCAGCAAATTTGCTGATGATACAAAGATCGGAGGTGTAATGGACAGTGAGGAAGGATTTTAAAGATTACAGAGGGATCTGGACCAGCTGGAAAAATGGGCTGAAAATGGCAGATGGAGTTTAATACAGACAAGTGTGAGGTATTGCACTTTGGAAAGGAAAATCCAAGGTAGAACATACAAGGTAAATAGTAGGGCACTGTGGAGTGCAGTAGAACAGAGGGATCTAGGAATACAGATACAAGATTCCCTATAAGTGGCGTTACAGGTAGATAGGGTAGTAAAGAGAGCTTTTGGTATATTGGCCTTTATAAATCAACGTATTGAGTATAAGAGTTGGAATGTTATGGTGAGGTTGTATAAGGCATTGGTGAGGCTGAATATGGAGTATTGTGTGCAGTTTTGTCACCGAATTACAGTAAGGATATTAATAAGTTTGAAAGGGTGCAAGTTGAAGGTTTACAAGGATGTTGCTGGGACTTGAGAAACTGAGTTACAGAAAAAGGTTGAATAGATTAGGACTTCATTCCCTGGAGCGTAGAAGAATGAGGGGAGACTTGATAGAGCTATATAAAAGTTTGATGGGTCGAGATAGAGTGAATGCAAGCAGGCTTTTTCCACTGAGGCTAGGAGAGAAAAAAAAACAGAGGACATGGGTTAAGGGTGAAGGGGAAGAAGTTTAAAGGGAACATTAATGGGGAGGGGGGCTTCTGCACACAAAGAGTGGTGGGAGTGTGGAATGAGCTGGCAGATGAAGTTGAAATGCAGGCTCACTCTTAACATTTAAGAAAAACTTGGACAGGCACATGGATGAGAGATGTATAGAGGGTTATGGGCCAGGTGCAGGTCAGTGGGACTAGGCAGAAAGATGGTTCAGCACAACCAAGAAGGGCCAAAACGCCTGTTTCTCTGCTGTAATGTTCCATGGTTCTATTGTTCTGTATCATTCTTGTGAATCTTCTCTGAATGTCAGTATATCGTTCCTAAAATAAGGAGCCCAAAACTGCACACAATACTCCAAGTGTGATCTTACGGATGCCCTATAGAGCCTCAACATTACATCCCTGCTGTTATATTGTATACCTCTTGAAATGAATGCCAACATTGCATTCGCCTTCTCACAACCGACTCAACCTGGAGGTTAACCTTTAGGGTATCTTGCACAAGGGCTCCCAAGTTCCTTTGCATCTCTGCATTTTGAAATCTCTTCCCAACTAAGTAATAGTCTGTCTGTTTATTTCTCCCACCACAGAAGGCAGTGGAGGCCAATTCTCTGGATGCTTTCAGGAAAGAGTTAGATAGAGATCTTAAAGATAGCGGGTCAAGGGATATGGGGAGAAAGAAGGAACGGGGTACTGATTGTGGATGATCAGCCATGATCACAGTGAATGGCGGTGCTGGCTCAAAGGGCCGAATGGACTACTCCTGCACCTATTGTCTATTGTCAAAGTGCGTGACCATACACTTTCCAACATTGTATTTCTGCATATCCTGCAACTTCTTTGCTCATTCTCTTAAACTATCTAAGTCTCACTGCAGGCTATTTGTTTCCTCAACACTACCCACTCCTGCACCTATCTTTGTATCATTGGCAAATTCAGCCACAGATCCATTAATACCATAATCCAAATCATAGGCATGCATCGTAAACGTAACGGTCTCAACAGTGATTCCTGTGGAACTGCACTGGTAACCGGCAGCCAGCCAGAATAGGATTTCTTTACTTCCACTCACTGTTTTCTGCCCACCAGCCAATGCTCCACCCACACTAATAAATTCCCTGGAATTTCATGGGTTGTTATCCTGCTGATCAGCCTCATGTGCGGCACCTTGTCAAAAGGCTTCTGAAAATCCAAGTACCCCACGTCTACAGCATCTCCTTTTCCAACTGTGCTTGTAATTTCCTGAAAGAATTGCAGTAGGTTTCTCAGGCAGTATTTTCCTTTCAGGAAACCATGCTGGCTTTGGCCAGTATTGTCATGTGCCTCCAGGTACTACGTAATCTCATCCTTAACAAGCAATTCCAAGAACTTCCCAACCACTGATGTCAGGCTAACATGTCCATAGTTTCCATTTTGCTTCCTCCTGCCCTTCTTAAATAGCGGGGTAACATTTGCAGTTTTCCAGTCATCCAGTACAATGCCAGAAGCTATCGATTCTTGAAAGATCATTGTTAATGCTCCACACTCTCTCCAGCTACTTCCTTCAGAACCCGAGGGTGCATTCCATCAGATCCAGGAGATTTATCCATCAGACCATTAAGCTTCCTGAACACCTTCTCAGCCGTAATTTTCACTGCACAAACTTCACTTGACACTCTTGATGTCTGATGTCTTGATGTCTTGATGACACTGCAGATGTCTTCCACTGTGAAGATTGATGCAAATACGCATTCTGTTCCTCTGCTATCTCTGCATCTCGAATTAGAAGATCTGCAGAGTCATTTTGTATTATCCTAGGAGATTTACAAGGACGTTGCCTGGTTTGGGGAGCATGTCTTTTGAGAATAGGTTCTGTGAACTTGGCCTTTTCTTCTTGGGGCGACGGAGGATGAGAGGTGACCTGAGAGATGTGTACAAGATAATGAGAGGAATTGATCGTGTGGATTGTCAGAGGGTTTTCCCCAGGGCTGAAATGGCTAGCATCCAGAGGGCATAGTTTTAAGGTGCTTGGAAGTAGGTACAGGGAATGGACTGCCGGCGTCTGTGGTGGATGCAGAAATTATAAGGTTTTTTAAGAGACTCCTGGATAGGGACATGGAGCTTAGAAAAGTAGAGGGCTATGCGTAAAGCCTAGGTCGTTCTAAGGGACGGACATGTTTGGCACAGTTTTGTGGGCCGAAGGGCCTGTATTGTGCTGTAGGTTTTCTATGCTCTATATTTACTCTCGACTCTCTTTTACCCTTTATATACTTAAACCAACTTTTAGTATTTTCTTTGATATTAATCACCAGCTTCCTCTCATAATTCATCTTTTCCTTCCGAATGACCCTCTTAGTTTCCTTCTGCAAGTTTTTAAAAGCTCCACAATCCTCTATCTTCCCACTAACTATGGCTTCTTTGTATGCCCCCTGTGTTGCCTTTAAGGCATTTGTTTAGTTTATTATATTTTCGCTTTAGTAATTCGTTTGTAATCGTTTTCTAGTTAAAGTTAAGGTTGTTTAAAGTAAATTTGTTTTTCTGTGATATATCGCGGCATGCGATGATGTCACACCCGGTTACGCCGCGTCTTGTGGGAAAATACCGGTTTGGAGGAACGGGAAGGAGGGAGCTTATGTGTGTGCAGGATCGGCGTGAGAAAAGTTTTCTTTCTACGCACTAGAAACATCAGGGAAGCAACGCCATAAGTTCATAAGATAATCGATATGTTGAATTAAAGATGTTAACGCTGATTCTGTTAAAAGTAATGACAGTTGATAAAGTTTATGTTTTTTGTTATTTAAAGAGTTGCAGATAGTTTGTGTTGATGTATTTAAAGCCAGTCGATGGCGTAGGTAGATTCTGACTGTATGCTGCACTTTAATGTAATATAGTTGTTGTAGTTTTACTTTTGCTAGTATTTATGATGTAAATGTGATGTCAAGAAGGAAACCAATACTGTATATATTTTGTATTGTTTTATCAACAGTTTTCATCATACGTTAATGTGGAAGAGTGAACAGTAAACAGTTAATCTTACTGGGACCGCCTCATTGACTGGTTTAAGCTAGGTGTTTAGTTCAGAGTTCTTTTACACCTGTGCGAGAACACTACAACCTCTCTTTTGCTTTTACTTTGGCTCTGACTTCACTTGTCAGCCACAGTGATGTTCTTCTTCCCTTCAAAAATTTCTTCTTATTTGGAATATATCTGTCTTCCACTTCCCTCATATTTTGCAAAAACTCCAGCCATTGCTTCTCTGCTGTCCTTCCTGCAAATATCCTTTTCCAGTCAACTTCCGCCAGTTCCCCTCTCATGCTATTGCAATTTCCTTTATTCCACTGAAATACTGACACATTGGAATTTAGTTTCTTCTTCTCAAATTTCAAAGTAAACTCGATCATATTGTGATCACTGTTCCCTAAAAGTTCCTTAACCTTGAGCTCTCTTATCACCTCCGGACCATTGCACAACACCCAATGCAACAGAGTCTATCACCTAGTGGCTCAACAACAAACTGTTCTAAAAAGCCATCCCTTAGACAATCTGCAAACTCTCTCTCTTGAGGTCCAATACTGCTTTCCCAACCCTCTTTCATGTTAAAATCCCCAACGATTATCATGACATGCCCTTCTGACATGCTTTTCTATCTCCTGCTATAATTTGTACACATCCCGGCTGCTGTTTGGAGGCCTGTATACAACTGCTATTAGTGTCCTTTTACACACATCCTTCCTTAATTCAACCCATAGAGACTCTACACCTTCCGATCCGATATCATCCCATTCTAATGAAATAATTGTATACACAGGACCACACCACCCCCTCTGCCTCCTGACTTATCTTTCTGATACACCGTATATCCATGGATGTTCAGCTCCCAATGGCAGCCATCCTTAGGCCACCTTTCAGAGATGGCCACTTCATCATACTTGCCAATCTGCAGCTGAAGTTCAAGATTGTCCATTTTTTTCTAATATTGTGTGGATTCAAATATAACATTTTCAGTCCAGTATTTCTTGCTTTCTGTTTTAACAGAGGCATGTCTCTATTGCCCTGTAACTCATTCCACTGGCTGTGATTATGCCTCATCCCCTGCCTGACCTTTCTATCATCCCTTTTGCACACTTTCTTTGATTATTTCTGTTATTCCCTTCCTCAGGCCTATCACTCTTGTCCCCATTCCCCTGACAAATTAGTTTAAACCCTCCCGAACAGCTTTATTAAACCTGCCTGCTAGGATATTGGACCCCTTTGGGTTCAGATGTATCCCATCCTTTTTGTACAGGTCTTACCGCCCCCAGGAGAGCCCACAATGATCCAGGAACCCGAAGCCCTACCCCCTACTTCAGTTTCTCAGGCACGCATTAATTTGCTTAATCCTACTGTTCTTGCACTCATTAGCACAAGACACAGGCAGCAATCCTGAGATTACTACCCAGGTGCTCCTGCTTTACAGTTTCCTACCCAGCTCCCTGAAATCTCTCTTTAGGACATCCTCCTTTTTATTTTTACCTATGTCCTTGGTACCAACGTATATCAAGACTTCTGGCGGTTCACCCTCTCCCTTCAGAATACTCTGCACCCGATCCAGGACAATCCTGTACCCTGGCACCTGGGCGGCAACACGCCATGTGGGTATCTCTATCAGGCTGAAAGAACCTCCTGTCTGTTCTGCTCATGATGGAATGCCCTCTGACTACCGCAGTCCTCATCTTCCTCTTTCCCTTCTGAACCATATGTATTGATAACAGAATTTGTGATTTTCTGATTTTGGATTATATAAATTGTGCTGAGGAAGCAAGGGATCTGTAAAAGGAATAACACAGTAAAGCAGAATAGGCTACTAAGTGACGGATGGGAATACTGATTGTACCATCTTGGACATGGAAGCAGTACAATTGATAATAGATTTGTGGGCAAATTTCAAAAGTGCCATCTGTTGCTCAATTCTCAAATCATGTCAATTCATCCAATCCTTCTTCAGAAGCAAAGATGAGCATTCTATATTCTTCATTTATGTCACTATCAATTGCAAGAAACCTTTGTCCAGTGGGGAGAATACAATATTCTTCTGGTATTTCGTAATTACATCTTTGGTTTTGTATACATGGAACATTTTGTGCTTTCTGTCTCCACCGACGAACATTTCTCCCCATTGGTGAGACAGAGGGCATTTCTGCCATTGAAAATTCAACATGTTTTGACAAAAATGTTCAAGTGAGATGTCTTGTTGGTTCTTGGGAGGATATGGCATTTTCTTTCAACTGTAAAATTGACTCTCCTGCTCTAATTGGAGCAGCAGAAGAACTATGGTTAAGCTCATTAATTCTTTTTGTTATTACATCGCTCTCGGTATGAACTTTTGCTTTGCAGGATCGTACTACACATCTCCAGTAAGTTTTCATGCCCACAGCATTTTTATTATAATGGTGATAGATATAATTTCCGTCATCAACAAGTATGTTTCCATCTTTGCTTGATTTCAAGAACTGTGACATAGCTTAGTTTCTGAAGAAAAAAGTAAATTTAAAGACAAATTGTAAGAGGAAACATGTGGAGGTTTGTTTATAAGTAGCTCAGTCGCAAACGAGGCCCCACTCATTTGCCTACAATTACCCTAAGTTGTAATTAAGTGGTAATAAGGCGGTTGGTTTTTGAGCTGAGATAAGAGGCTTAGCATATATAACACGGGGTTTGTTACTCAGTAATAGTTACATATAGTGGGATGCAAATGACCGGGCTGTGAAAAAAACCGGACGCAAATGTCCAGGGATGCTAATGACCAGGACACTATCGTCCCGGATGCAAATACCCTAGTACCAATATACAGTAGGGAAGTGCATTACTATTCACTTTAGTCCAAATAGTACAGACCATGGGATTCCAATGGAAATTGCATATTCCCTTTCAGCCTCAGTATCGAGGATAGTGTTACGAATGTGCCACAACTCTGAGGGGCCGAAAGGTACAAAGTCGCCCCCTCCTTTTTGAGAATCGCAAGATCGCTATTAATTCGGGTCTGGGACCCAGGAAATGAGAGAGAATCCACAAGGTTTGGAATGTGTCCTGGCCTCAGCGAAACAAAACCATTGATAACGGCTATTGTCTCTTGGAGACGGAATTGTGTATTGAGTACTGTACTATTCATTGAAGCCCTCAGGGGACGACCAGAGTGGGCTGGTTGAGGGATTGCATCATCCCAACCTGATTGACATCTGAGACCCTGTGAGTAAGGATAAAAGAGGGTCTGGGGAACAACCCCTTTAGACGCACCAGGAGAAACTCTAGAAATCCCGTGACAGCATTTAATAGCGGCAGCCGGTGGGGGGCTCGTGTGCGTCCTTCCGTTGCCTGGGATTGGCGGGCTCACCATGGAAGAACGTCTTAGCTAAAGGAGAGGCCACAAGTGAACGGCCACACTAACGAGACTCCAACGGATCGAAATCATAAAAGGAATAGGCAAGTTTTTCTTCAAATCTCTCTCTCTCTCCAACCCAAAGGCTGCAGCATGCATGAACTGAGTGACTTTTATATTTCCATCGGACAATACATTTATCCCCTAGACAACGATAGAGCTTATTTCTTAGTGATTATTATTATACCCGCGCTTTTAGATTTAGTATTGATGACGTATATTATCTGTATATTTGCATTGATATTATTTTTGTGTATTTTTACTAATAAATACTGTTAAAAAGAGTATCATCAGACTTCAACGGACCTCTCTATCTTTGCTGGTAAGTGACCCAGTTACGGGGTTTGTAACAATAGTAAAAAGGGTGAATGGGGCGCCAATGACCACAGGGGCCAGACCCCCAGTAAGTGCCAAAAAATTGGCTCTGATATGATATGATGAGCAAACTCTGGGCTATGCACAAGCCATATGTAAAACAGCAGCTGAACTGTGTGAGAGGATGAGACAGGCACAGGTCCCTGTTGATGATGCCCCCATACATGCATTCCAACCAGGAGACCAAGTATATGTAAAAAATTTAAACAGAGATTCTCTTTCTCCTAGGTGGAAAGGACCTTACACTGTGCTGCTAACCACCCAGACGGCCCTGAAAGTAGAAGGAAAAGAAGACTGGGGTCATGCAGCTAGATGCAGAAAGCATCACCCGTTGAAAGCGGAAAGCGACGGGGCAGTTGAATCAACTAGCAACTAACAATCAGCGGACCGAAGATGCATTGGATGGGGGGGTTGTTGGTGTACATGGGAGGACTAATTCAGATTGCGAGTAGTAGTCAGTCTAGTACCATTTTATCCTTATGTAAAGCAGGGAGCCTTTTGGGTATGTGTTGAAGTGCCGCAGCATGGGAAAACCATAATACCTTTTTCCATGATTCCCCTCACCAAAAATGAGACATATTATTCCTCTGTTTCAGGCGTACAGTAATGGAACAAAATGGGAGTGGAGAATACTGGTGGGAAGGCCTTTGGGAATGGTTTCCCGGATGGGGAAAATGGGTCCTGCATGGCAGAACACTGGTAGGGAGAAAAGGCATACCCTGGAAAGGAAAGACCTTTCCCCTATGGATATGAACCCCCTTATGAGGAAGAGGAGGAACTATCATGTGAGGAATGTTGACCAGAAAAAGATCAACAAGGAGGGAACTGTGGAAGAAATTTTGTTACTAGCTAGATACTAAGGGATTAAAGAGTTTTTCTCACAGCAGCCTTAAACTGATCCTGAAGGGCTACTAAATGACTATGTAGCCTGAAAAGGAGTAATCAAAGCATAATCACACGATGTTCTGCTTTTCTTTAGTGCAATTGTCCTTGCTTCATGGCTGTGGGCAGAAGTGGCCTTTGAATAGTAACCCAATCATCTTGTTTTTCTGTATTGTGCTAAGACAAGATTATTGAGTAAAGGAATTATCTGCTTGTATGCTATATTTCACAATCCTTCTTGGAAGCTTTTGATACACAATGTCTATATAAATAGAAAAGTCTCTGTACTCAGGAGAGTCTCACAAACTCTGCTTTTAGGAGGGTGGGCTCTCCATGATGCGCATCATGTTACAATAAAGACTTTCTAAGGCAATCTCCCTTCGTGTCCGAGTAAAACGTTTTTCCGCAACACAGCTGAATTATGGTTCTACAGGAGAATGTTAAAAATATCATGGACCGCACACACATCAAATGAAGAAGTTCTCAGAAGAACCTGAACAGTTAGATCACTCATACCAACAATAAGAGAAAGACAACTCAGATTCCTGGGACACATCATGCGGAAAGAAGTTTGTAGAAAAACTCATACTCTCTGGAAAGATCGAGGGGAGTAAACCGAGAGGAAGACCTCGGCTTGATGTACATCACAAGCTGAGCCAGGTAGCTACACATCGAGGAAATGGAGGTCATCCAAGGAACGAGGGATAGATTTATATGGAAAACCATGGTCACTAACTTCCGCAATGGATATGGTACCTAGGCAGACTGAGTGTCAAAATCTCTGAGGATCTAACCAGGTCTCAACATGTCGATTGAGAAATTAAGAGGGAAAGACAGTGGCTATATTTCATCAGGAGTGTGAAGACATTTGACTTCTTACCTGAAACACTCGAAAAACATCACTCGGTGTACTGTGGAGATCGTTCTGACAGGCTGCAGCAGAATTATTGAAGCTACAGGTAATTGTAAAGTTAGTCAGATCTATTTTGTGTTCTTGCCCCCTTAGGATCCAGGATTTCTACAAAGAGCAGTGCATCAGAAAGCCAGTGTCCATTACAAAGGATCAACACCACCCAGGGCATGCTGTCCTCTCATTATTACCGTTAAGAAGAAGGTACAGAAGTCTGAAGGCACACATTCAGCAATTCAGGAACAGTTTTTTCCCCTCCGACAAACCATTTCTAAATGTACATTGAACCTAAGAGGAGGTACTTGCTGTCTTGAAACAAATTAAGGTGGATAAATCCATAGTTCCTGACAAAGTGTCCATCGGACCCAGTGGGAGGCGAGTGATGAAATTATACTAGCCTTGGCAGAGGCACTTAATACATCTTTAACCATTGTTGAGATGCCGGATGATTGGAGGATAGCTAATGTTGTTCGTAAATGGCTATAATAAGACAATGGATATTTATCAGCTGGCGAGCCTGTCATCACTAGTAGGTAAATTCTTGGAAGGTATTCTTAGGGATATGAAAGACAATGTCTAATTTGGGATAGCTAACAGGGCTCTGAGCACAGTAGGTTTTATTTAATTAATCTTATGGAGCTTTCTGCGGAGGTTACCAGGAGGATTGATAAAGAAGGATACTGGTGAGTCCGTTCCGTTGGTGTTCATCAACGATCTAGATAATAATGAGTTAAATTGAATCAGCAAAATTGAGGATAACAGCAAGGCTGGAAGCGCAGCGGACAACGAGGAAGGCTGTCAACGATTGCAGCAGGAACTTGAAAATCTGGAAAAGTTGGAAAACATTTACAGACAGAATATGCAGAATTAAGATTCTTTTTTTTTAGCACAGATTCTGGGTAAGCCCAGAATTAAATGACACTTCTGGAGTGAGCTTTGTGTAATGAACCAGATTTGAGTAAAGGAACCCTTAAAAAACAATGATCATAATCTGATAGAACAGAATTCACCCTGCGGTGTGAGAGGGAGCAGCGAAAATTAAATGTGTTAGTATCATAGTGGAATGAAGAGAAATTCAGAGGCAGCCGGAAAGATTGGCGAAAAGGAAGAGGATATTAGCAGGAATGGTGGCCGAGCATCAGTGGCTGGAGTTTCAGCCAGCAGTTAATATGGTACAGGATAGATTCCTTTAGAAGAAGTTGTATTATAAAGGGAGGATGAGAAACCCATGTCTGACCAGGGAATGCATGGACAGCATAATAGCAAAGGACATGGAAAATAATGGCAAACAGGAGGACTGGGAATCTTAAAAAAAAACAAGACAAAGCAACTAAAATACAATAGGAAAAATGAAACATTAAAGTAATAACAACAAAACGATCACAGAACTATTTTCAGAGACTTAAAGAGTCAAAGAGACAAGAGTGGATGTAGAACCATTGGAAAATGATAAAAATGGTGTTAGTAATAGCGGATAAAAAATGGTGGATAAAGCAAAAAGGCAGTTCATTCACTCTTCACTGTGATAGATAACTGTGAGACATTGGAGAGACTCAGGGGGCACAAAGGAGTGTAGCCATTATTAGTGAGGAGAAGACGTTTGGCAAACTTACAGGTCTGAAGGTAAATAATTCACCTGGGCCAGAAGGAATAATGCCGATGGTTCAGAAAAAAAGGAGCTGAAGAATTTATTGAGGCATTAGTAATGATCTTTCACGAATGGCTAGAGTATGGAATGGTTCGAGGTGACAGGAAAACTGCAAATGTCACTACATTATTTTAAAATGAATTTATAGGCCAGTTAGTCTGATCTCAGGTGTTGGGAAAATATTGGGATACATTATTAAGGATGAGGTTTCGGGGTCCTTTGTGATACATAAGGAAATGGGCAAATGCCAGTATATTTTCCTTAAAGGTATCTTTTTTATCCGAACATTCTGCTGGAATTCCTTGAGGAAATAGCTGTCAGCACAGACAAAGGAGATCCTTTTATGTGGATTTTCAAAAGATTTTCGATAACGTGCCATATAGAAGATTCATAAAAAAAGATAAGAACCCATGGTATTACAGGAAATTACTGGCATGAATAACAGACTAATTGACCGACATTAGACGAAGAGTCGAAATAAATGGGTTCCATTTCTCCACTGGGCGCTCATGCAGTGAGGTTTGATTCAGCTTCTCTCCATTACTTTTTTTTTAACCTATGATCACCCTTTTTTGACAGTGACAAGTGTACTGCAGGGATTGGTGTTAGGTACGTTGTTATTTATCATCTATGTTAATGACTTAAACGTCGATGTAGAAAACAGAATCAGAAAAAAAAAATTCGGAGTAATCGTAAGGTGAGGACGTTGTTACACCCAGGAACTCTATCCAAGCTTATGGCTTGATGTTTACGGGCTGGAAAATGGGTTGAAACATGGCAGATTGAATTTAATACAGGTAAGTGTGAGGTGGTCTGCATTGTGAGGAAAGATACAACAAGTTAAGAAGCACATATTGAATAGGTGAGCTTTCGTGTGCCAGTATTTTGTAAAAAAAAATGACCTGGGAATACAGGTCGATAATTCCAGAAAAGTGGCGTCACTGGCAGATCAGCTCCTATTGAGCTCTAATCACATTGACCTTCACAATCAATTCACTGAGTACAGGAGTTGGCACGTTAAGTTGAAGCTGTACTAAACTTTGGTAAGGCGGTATGTCGAATATCGTGGGCTGTTCTGGTCAGCTACCTACAGTTTTAAAATGTCAATATGCTTCAAGGTGTGCAGCCATAATTTGAAAGGAAGATTCCGGGGACTGAGGACAAGTTGAACAGGTTAAGAATTTGAACTCCAGGCAGGGTCTTCACGTGCTGCTATTGAAATTCCCGTCTCCCCTTCCCCCACCACCACTCTGCAATCCTGTCTCCCTCAGGTCCCAGCATCAGCTCCTGGGCCCTCAGAGGCTCCATCTTCCTCTCACCTCAACCCTCTCCTCTCTACCGTCACTACCAGCCTCCCTCCCCCTCTGTGATCCCAGCTCTCATTCGTGCCGGGTTAATCCCCTCCGACCTTCAACTCTCTGAGACAGAGCACTCTGACCTCAGTGAGGGCCTCACCTTTGTCCACCTTCGCCCATACCTCAGCAAGTTCCGCGTACGCCATGACACTGAACTCCTCTCCCGCCGGCTCCGTCTCCGAACTTACTTGTTCGGCAAGGACTCTCCCTCCCCCACCAATGACACCGTCTCCCGTCTTCAATCCCCCTCCTCTTCATGGACACCTCGCTCTGATCTTCTGCCTGCTCTGGAACTTTTTATTGCTAACTGCAGACGGGACATCAACCGTCTCGACATCACCACACCTTGTTCCAATTCCAACCTCACTCCTTCCGAACGCTCTGCTCTCCACTGCCTCTGCACCAAGCCCAACCTTACTATAAAACCCACTGATAAGGGGGGCGCTGTAGTAGACTGGCGTACTAACCTCTACCTTGCCGGGGCACAGTGACAACTCGCTGATACCACATTTTATTTACTCCTCGAACATGACCCTACTAAGGAGCACCAGGCCATTGTCTCCCACACCATAACCAACCTTATCAGCTCTGGGGATCTCCCATCCACTGCCACCAACCTCGTAGTTCCCACACCCTGGACTTCCCGTTTATGGAATTCGTTGCCACATACAGCTGTGGAGGCCTGATCATTGAGGATGTTTAAGGAGGAGATTGATAGGTATCCAATTAGTCAGTATCAAGGGATAGGGGGAAAAAACCCAAAATTGAAACTAGATGGGACAATAGTTTAGCTCATGGTGGAGTGGCGGAGCAGACTCGATGGGCCAAATGGCCTACTTCTGCTCCATTGGCTTGTGGTCTTGTGATCACGGTTAAGCACCCCCAACGTTTTCCCGCCCGTTTTTAAAAACACCGTATTGGATGTTCCTTATGATTTCAGTGGGAAAGCGACATTAATCACGGGTTTCATCACTGAATCCGGTGTTGTGTGATGGAAAGTCCACTGCTATGTGTCCGGCTGTGCTGTGTTGCTGGGGGAGTGGGCAGCGTGGTGTATGTCTCGATTTGGGTCACAACACCAGAATTGCCAGCGAGGTCCACACACAGTGTATTAGTCAACAGAAAACCTCTCGTCCCTGCAGTCTTTGTCTCCTAGTTGTTATGAATGTGAAGCAACTCTGAGGGGCCGAAGGGTACAAAGTCGCCCCCTTCTTTTTGAGAATCGCAAGATCGCTATTAATTCGGGTCTGGGACTCAGGAAGTGAGAGAGAGACATGCAGAATACACAAGGTTTGGAATGTGTCCTGGCCTCAGCGGAACGGAACCACTGATAACGGCCATTGTCTCTTGGAGACGGCATTGTGTATTGAGTATTGTACTATTCATTGAACCCCCTCAGGGGACAACCAGAGTGGTCTGGTTGAGGGATTGCATCATCCCAACCTGACTGACATCTGAGACCCCGTGAGTAAGGATAAAAAAGGGTCTGGGGAACAACCCCTTTAGACGCACCAGGAGAAATGCTAGAAATCCCGTGACAGCGTTTGATAGCGAAAGCCGGTGGGGGCTCGTGTATGTCCTCCCTTGCCTGGGGTGGCGAGCTCACCACGGAAGAACGGTTTAGCTAAAGGAGAGGCCACAAGTGAACGGCCATGACAACGGGACTCCTGACGGATCGAAATCATCAAGGAAAGCTGGCAAGTTTTTTCTCCAAATCTCTCTCTCTCTCTCTCTCCAACAATTGCAACACAGCGGTCCCCAACGGCTGCAGCCTGCATGAACTGAGTGAACTTTATATTTCTATCAGACAATACATTATCCTCTCGACAACGATAGAGCTTATTTCTTATTGATTATTATTATACCCGCACTTTTAGATTTAGTATTGACGACATATATTAGCTGTATATTTGCATTGATATTATTTTTGTGTGTTTTTACTAATAAAAACTGTTAAAAATAGTATCATCAGACTTCAACGGACGTCTCCATCTTTGCTGGTAAGTGATCCAGTTACGGGGTTCGTAACAACGTGGGGCCTCGTCTCGAGATTTGATACCAAATTGGAGGGCCAGTAAATCAGGCTTTTAAGTCCAAACTTGGATCTGGTTGCGCGGGTAACCAGACGGGAAACCAGCAAAGATGGATGTAGACGAATTCATAGAAAACCCGACCCTGGAGGCGCTAGAGGCTGCCACAAAGTCGGACTTGATAAATATTGTGAAAGGACTAAATCTCGCAGAGGTGAGGTTGTCAATAAAAAAGCGGGAGGTGCGGTGGGCCACAACTCAGTATTATATTGTGAAGAATGTGTTTTCGGCTGAGGTATTGGAAAATATCCCTGAAAAGGTACCAGCTAGTGGGACGGCTCAGTTAGAGTTGGAGAAATTAAGGTTGGAACATGAAATTAAGTTAAAGCAGCTGAAAAGGAGAAGGAAAGAGCTGAAAAGGAGAGGGAAAGAGCTGAGAACCAAAGGGAGAAGGAGAAACAGAGGCAACATGAGATGGACATGGAGAAGTTAAGGCAAGAGCGAAGAGCTCAAGGGCCAGTCCGAGAGGAAAGATTTAATGTTAGTAGGGAGTTTAGGTTAGTACTATTGGAGTATAAAACTTGTATTATTTGCTGTGTAACCAAAACTATGTGAAATGCTAAAGACAATGGTGTGTTAATATATGCTAATGAGAGGTAGCTAAGAGAGGTAGTCAGCTTTGAAGTTTGCTATGTGCTCTGCATGTATCCAATTGAATGTAGACGACAATGGTGTGGTAATGAGAGGTAGCTAAGAGATGTTTTGCTTTGAACTTGTTTGCTGTGTAACCAAAGCTATGTAGTCAGCCTTGATGTAGATTATGTAGTTTGAACTTGTTATTTGAAATCTTAAGAATGTAGGAGACAATGGTGTGTTAATGAGAGGTAGCTAAGAGATGTAGACTAGAACATGAATAAGTCAATAGGTAGAAACAATAGGAACAAGATAGTACGTGTGATATGCAACTATAGCAACTAGTCCAGGAGATTGCTTTAAAAAGCTGCTGTGTCCGAGGATCGGTAGACAATCAGCGACTAGCTCAATGACTGTCTCAGCTTTGATTTGCAAATTAAAGTTTAACCCTTCTTGAAGAATCTTCTGCGTCTCCTGGTCATTTGTAAGGCACGAAAAACCACGACATAATTGGCGTCACGAACAGGATCGGATAGAGACCCGCGGAAGGGAAACGGCAGATTGGGAACGCTGCCCGGTCCTCTTGGGACCCCCACAAGACTAACAGAATTAAGGGTGCACCCAAACAAAAGGAAAGCGCTTTTTGCGACAATTTGGACTAAGAATTCTGCTGGCTTTGAGGAGGTCTTGGATTCTCGGAAGTGTGGAACCGCTGACAAAGGGTCTCTCCGGTCCAAAGAATCTGGCAGAATTGGGGGTTAACGGAGGAGGCTCAGAGGATTACTCAAGAACACTGCAGTGAGGGTAAGTACAAATAAGTTAATACGTTAAGAAAAAGTCCACGTGGTGTTGGTAAATCCCTGTGAGTACCGCTTCATATGAAACGAAGGGCTGAACGGGCAGGGAAAGTAGAATAGAATTAGGGTAGAAAGTCCTCGTGGTTACCGCCTTAAGAGAGAAGGGTCTGCTCGGGCGAGGTGTTAGAATAGAATTAGGGTAGAAAGTTCTCGTGGTTACCGCCTTAAGAGAGAAGGGGCTGCTCGGGCGAGGTGTTAGAATAGGTGTAGAATTAGAGTAAGTAATATTATCCAGTAAACAAACTGTGAATCTCTGAAATACCTTAACAAGAGAGAATGACATGACAGGTAAAGGAACAGCAGTAGAGATTCTGAGCAAAAAATTCCCATTTTTTCAAAATGAGATCACAAAAACTTCAGAAAAATGGGAAAAAAGAACCAAAAACCTGGTCCCAAAGTGGCCAAGAGAAGGAACATTTGATGTAAGTTTGTGCGAAGAAATGGAGGGACTAACTAAAAAGTACAAATCAAAAGATAAATCTAAGAAAAGAGAGCAAAAAAGAGAACGAGAAATGGAATTGCTAAAACTCTTCAGAATGGAGGGAGAAAGGCTGAGGAGGACAGGTAGAATATTGATTACAAGTGAGGAAGACACTAAGGTGCTGGAGAAACAGCCTGTTAGAGAGAGAGGGAGGTACAGTGAGAAGCTGGCTTCAGCTCCGTACCCGGATGCGAAAGAAACAGAAAAACCCCCTCCCTATAATGAGGAAGGAACCCCTAAGCAGTGCCCCCTGCTGACGGGAACAGTAAACATGCAGGGAGAAGTACAGGTTTGGGATAATGAGGAGGAGAAAAAATACGAGAAGGAAAAAGCGGCAATATGGAAGGAGATACAGGCAGAAAGGATAAAGATAGAACAGGTACAGAGAGAAATGCAAGAACAGATTGAACGGATGATATACTTGAGAGAGGCAAAGGAATATGAGGAGTATCGATTGTACCAAAGAAATAAACAGACTAGAGAAGGTGACTCATTGGAGGAGCAAGAGTTAAGTGGAGAGAGAGAGAGAGGATGTGAGAATTTGTGGGGAAGAGGTAGGAGGCAGAAGCCTAGAAGGAAAGAAGGAGGCAGTAGGGGAGCGACTTGCGGAAGTAGAGAGAGAGCCAGATAAGTTACTAAAAGGGGATTGCCAGGAGAGATGCGAAAAATATTCAAGGGGCCAACCAGGTATTGAATCAAGACAGAAAGGAAGGACTCCACAGGGAGACCGAGGGAAGAGCAGAACCCCGGAGACATTTGTGTGGGAGGCAGTAAAGACATACCCTGAGACAGATGGGGAGTCAGGTGAGGAGGAAAGCCAGGGCAGGTGGGAAGGAGGAGGAAGAATGATGCCGTTGTTAGTTAAAGGATCAGGACAAGTGCAGTATATCCCTTGGGGATCCCAGGACCTAAAAGGGCTGAAAAACACTCAGCCCAATTTACATGAAGGAGCAGGGAAATGGATTAAAGCCTTTGAAGAAGAAACAGCGGGACAATTATTGGCTATGGGAGATTTGAAGGCACTGTTGATAAGGTTGATGGGAACCTCCAAATTTAACGAACTAATGGAAATGGCTGGCAAAGTAAACTCGAACGACCCAAGAACTGATGGAGATGGGTTTGACAGAGTGAGGCAGAGGGTATGGCTCAGAAAGCTTTATCCACCCAAAGTGGACCCCAAAGCCTTAAAAGGGAATCCACTGGGGGACACTGAAAACCCAGCAGCCTACGTAGAAAACCAGTTGAAAAGGGGGAGACTGGAGACTGAGCAAGAGGTGGAGAATAGCTTATTTATGACCTCACTGTTCCGACATAGCATTTTGGATGCAATGCCGCCACAAGTAAAATCCAAACTGGAGGAGGTGGTTGGGCTAACGTCAAAGACCCCACAAGAATTTAGAGACCACGTAGTCCATGCGGTTGAGAAATACCGGAAAGACAAACAAAGGTTGACTGAGCAGCAGGAAGAGGTGCAAAGAAAGTTAATACAAATGCAGCTCGAAGAACTCAAAGAAGGAAAAAGAGAAAAACAAAAAGATGCTGCCAGAACACCCATCGAACTGGACAAAGTACTGCTATATGGAGGGACCAATCATACTGTAAGACAAGGGCTGGAAAACCCCATGCCAATAATTGTCTTTGAGGGAGCATTCCCACAAATGGCCTATCAGGAACAGACTAAATTCGAACAGCCCAGACAGGACTGGAAGTTCCAAGGAGGGGGACAGAGAAGCTATGGGCAAAGGGGAGGCTGTGATAATTGGAAAGCAAGGGGCAGCTTTACAAGTTAAGTGGAACACCTTTTTAGAAAAATGGTACAGGATACCGGAGGCGTCGCCCCACGTAACGTCGTTGATAATAAGGGATATCAGTCTAAAGACTTAGGACCTTTAGTTAAGAGTGCTGAAACCGTAACAGTGTGGAGGAAAATCACGCCAGAGGTGTGGATATCAGAAGACAACAATTGTATTAAAATAATGGTAAGTTAGATATGGTAGGGACACTGAGAGTGGTCGAAATAACTCCTCAACCACACATGCCCGTGCTGGGAAAGGAAAGAGGCCAGCAGAAAGATAAAAGGTTAGATGAGTTGCCGTCTATTCTGTGTTCACAGCATGACACGGACGTAGGGAAAATAAAAATAGCTAGTCCGGTGGAAATAAAGCTGAAAAGGGGAGCAATTCCACCCAGGAGACCACAATACCCACTAAGACCAGAAGCAGAAGAAGGAATAGCGTTGACAGTGCAGAGGTTGCTTGAAATAGGAGTGCTTAAAAGAACAAACAGTCCATGCAATACCCCGTTGTTGCCGGTATTAAAAGCAGATAAATCTAAATGGAGATTGGTGCATGATTTGCGAGCGGTAAACGATGTGGTAGAGGACTGGCCAGAGGACTGGTTGTGTGTCCCCAACCCACACACGCTTTTGACTAACGTTCCACCAGAAGCAAGTTACTTTTCAGTGATCGATTTGTGTTCGGCTTTCTTCAGCATTCCTCTGGCTGAGCAATGTCAGTATTTGTTTGCATTTACCTACAGAGGTGCTCAGTATACCTATACCAGAATGCCGCAAGGATTTAAACATTCACCACACATTTTTAACCAGGTATTGAAGGCAGACCTAGAGGGCATGCCATTGGGAAGTACATTGTTACAATATGTGGATGACCTTCTGATTTGCTCCCTCAGCGAGGAACAGTGTAAGCAGGACACTGTAACTCTGTTAGAGAAGCTAGCGCACGGAGGACATAAAATATCCAAAAAGAAACTGCAATTCTGCACGCAGCAAGTGGAGTACTTAGGCAGGGTAATATCCAAGGGAGTGAAGGCGATAGCACCAGATCAGATTGAGGCAATAGCTAATGCCCCAAAACCCCAGACTGTAGGGCAGATGATGACATTTTTGGGAATGGCAGGGTACAGCTCAGATTGGATAGGAGAATATGCTGAGATTGTGGCACCTTTAAGAAAGATAATGGAAGAAGCAGGACATACAAATTTGAAGAACGGCTTACAGTGGAATGGAGAGGCGGAGATAGCTTTCAGTACTATTAAGCAGGAATTGCAGTCAGCACCAGCATTAGCTTTGCCTAACTACGAGAAGGTTTTTTATTTGTATGTATCCAATCGACGGGAGGGTTATGTTACAGCGGTTCTAACACAAGAGACAGGCACAGGAAAAGCAAAGCTTCCGATAGCATACTACAGTACGAGACTAGATGAAGTGGCTCAGGGGTACCCACCCTGTTATCAGGGATTGGCGGCGCTGTACTATGCATATGAAAAGGCACCATCGGTAACCCTGGGCTATCCTGTAACTCTGTACACACACCACAAAGTAGCAGAACTGCTGGAAAGAGGGAAATTTGTGCTGACGCCAGCCAGGATAGCAGCATATCAGATGCTATTGACATTTCCTGACATAACTATACAGAGATGCACTACCAGTAATGTAGCCGATTTTGTCCCTTTAGACTATGAAGGAGAACCCCATGATTGTGTAGCGAAGACGATAGCATTTGCCAAATTGAGAGCAGATTTACGGTCAGAACCACTAGAGGATATAGAAAAAAAGGTTCTGTTCGTAGATGGCTCTTGTTATAGGGATTATGATGGAAATCACGCAGGATTCTCAGTGGTGCAGCAGGATCAGTCGAGCTATAAGATTATTAGGATGGAGTCCTGGCCCCAACCGTGTTCCGCCCAACTAGCAGAACTCAAAGCTTTGACAGCTGCGTGTGAAATGATGGAAGGTGAGAAAGTAGACATCTATACTGATTCAGCATATGCTCACGGAGTATGCCATTTGTTCGGGGCAGTGTGGAAGCAGAGAGGTTTAAAAAAAAAAGTAGCGGAGATCCCATACAACATTGTCAGCAAATTCTAGACTTAATAAAAGCCATAATTAAACCTAAAGCATTGGCTATAGTAAAATGCCA
Source organism: Hemitrygon akajei (assembly GCF_048418815.1). Classification (NCBI taxonomy): domain Eukaryota; kingdom Metazoa; phylum Chordata; class Chondrichthyes; order Myliobatiformes; family Dasyatidae; genus Hemitrygon; species Hemitrygon akajei. The sequence continues at coordinate 90,817,408 of NC_133136.1, read as the reverse complement.
GGCACATAAAAAGGGAAACGATGTAATAAAGGGAAATCAAGCTGCAGACGAGGCAGCTAGAAAAGCGTCTGGATGTACGTCAGCTGTCATTGCCCCCCAGGTAAGCCTAACTCCAGAACCTGACGTGGAGGACCAAATTGAAATACAAGGTGAGGCAACTTTGGCAGAACAGACAATGTGGAGAAAAGGGGGGGGGGGGGCAAGCAGAACCCGGAAGGCTTGTGGAGCACGGAAGACGGTTTGTTAGTAGCGCCCACTCCTCTACTGACGATTCTGATTTCAGAAGCGCATGGGATGGACCATTGTGCAAAGGGGGAAGTGATAAGGAAAATAAAGAAGGATGGTTTTTGGTCACCTTATTTACAGGCTTCAGTGGACTTTGTCTTATCACAGTGCGAGGTATGCGCACAAAATAATGTTCGGAAGGGAATTACAACCCCAATAGGTCACATTCCTGTACCTGAAGGACCATTTAAACATTTAGTGATCGATTACGTAGACATGATAAAGACAGTGGTAAAATTTCTGACAAATGAAGTGATCCCCAGGTTTGGAATACCTACAGAGGTTAGTTCAGACAACGGTTCAGCTTTTATCCAGAAAGTGGTCAAACTGGTACTACAGGCGCTGAGGATAAAGCAAAGGTTTGGATGTGTATACCACCCTCAGTCGCAGGGCATGGTAGAGAGAATTAATGGAACCCTGAAAGCCAAACTAAACAAAATTTGTGCAGATACTAAACTTAATTGGGTCGATGCTTTACCGTTAGCGTTCATGATTTACCGCATGCAAACTAATCGAGTGTCATGCCTGACACCGCATGAGATGTTCACTGGGAAGCTGTCATACCTGTGATAGGGGTAAGCAAAAATGTTGAATGGATATACTATATATACTATAATCAACAGAGGTTCATCAACTACACCGATGATGCACTGGAGGCCTTAAGGCAACAGCTAGATGCAACTAGCAGGGTGGCGTGGCAAAACAGGTACTGGATTGGCTTTTGGCAGAGAAAGGGTGTGTGTGTGTAATGTTTGGAGAACAATGCTGCACTTTCATACCGAACAATACTAGCCCAGGGTCTTTCACCAGAGCAATGAATAAGTTAAGGAATCTGCGGACGGAGGTCAAATAGAATGCAGGGTTCGGACATCAGTTATTTGACTGGTTAGAAAGTAGACTCGGAGGATGGGGAGCATGGCTGACTAAAATAGCAATAACTGTCAGTATTATATTTTTCTGCTGTGCTGTTTTCTTGTCTCAAATCTCTTGTAGTGCGTGCTGCAACCAAACAATTTCCGATGCTCGTGGCAATTACTGAAGCAAGCTTAGTAGAGAGAGAAACACCGAAAATGTATCGTTACAGCCTACAACACCTGCAGGATGAACAGGAGCAAAACGACAGTGTGGGAGTAGATTGTAAGGACTTTTGAGTCTTTTTCCCTGTCTCAGGTACAAAGGGACAGGTTTTTGGCTCAGCGGCCCAGGGTAACAGGGAGAGAATACTTTGAGGTCTTGACGCAAAAAATTATAGTGTAACCCGAGATTTGGGAATAAGTGCTTGAGTTTATTGGGGCTTTTGTGCGCAGACTCTTAGTCTTCTTTCTCTGTGTGAGACCCTCTGGGTCTCAAAGGGGGGATATATTCAAACGAGAGGACATGATTTGAGAGTTAGGGGGCAAAAGTTTAAGGGAAACACAAGGGGGTATTTCTTTACTCAGAGAGTGATAGCTGTGTGGAATGAGCTTCCTGTAGAAGTAGTAGAGGCCAGTTCAGTTGTGACATTTAAGGTAAAATTGGATAGGTATATGGACAGGAAAGGAGTGGAGGGTTATGGGCTGAGTGCGGGTAGGTGGGACTAGGTGAGATTAAGAGTTCGGCACGGACTAGGAGGGCCGGAATGGCCTGTTTCCGTGCTGTGATTGTTATATGGTTATATTGGAGTATAAGATATTATGGAGTATAAAACTTGTATTATTTGCTGTGTAACCAAAACTATGTGAAATGCTAAAGACAATGGTGTGTTAATATATGCTAATGAGAGGTAGCTAAGAGAGGTAGTCAGCTTTGAAGTTTGCTATGTGCTCTGCATGTATCCAATTGAATGTAGACGACAATGGTGTGGTAATGAGAGGTAGCTAAGAGATGTTTTGCTTTGAACTTGTTTGCTGTGTAACCAAAGCTATGTAGTCAGCCTTGATGTAGATTATGTAGTTTGAACTTGTTATTTGAAATCTTAAGAATGTAGAAGACAATGGTGTGTTAATGAGAGGTAGCTAAGAGATGTAGACTAGAACATGAATAAGTCAATAGGTAGAAACAATAGGAACAAGATAGTACGTGTGATATGCAACTATAGCAACTAGTCCAGGAGATTGCTTTAAAAAGCTGCTGTGTCCGAGGATCGGTAGACAATCAGCGACTAGCTCAATGACTGTCTCAGCTTTGATTTGCAAATTAAAGTTTAACCCTTCTTGAAGAATCTTCTGCGTCTCCTGGTCATTTGTAAGGCACGAAAAACCACGACAGTACCTCCGTTTGAGGAGATGGATGTTGATAGTTATTTCTTACATTTTGAATAGGTGGCAGTGAGTCAGAAGTGGCCCAGAGATCAGTGGGTGGCGTTGTTACAAAGTGTGTTAAAAGTGAAGGCACAACGGGCATATGCGGCGTTGTCCATGGAGGAGGAGAAGTCTGAGAATTATGAGAAAGTAAAAGAGGCCATTCTTCGGACCTATGAATTGGTACCTGAGGCCTATAGGCAAAAGTTCAGAAATTTAAAGAAAGGGTGGAATCAGACGTATGCAGAGTTTGCCTATGAGAAGGATCTTGGATCGCTGGTGTGCAGCAGAAATGGTGGAAGAAGATTTTTGGCGTCTCAGGGAGTTAATTCTGATTGAGGAATTTAAAGGTTGTGTTTCAGATGATATCCGGATGTATTTGAACGAGAAGCCGAATAAGTCCATATCCGAATTTGCTAGGTTCGCAGATGAATATCAATCATGGAAAACACTGAACATCCTCTGCATAGCACCATCCAGAGACAGAGAAGCAGCTTCAGCGGTAGGTTGCTATCGATGCAATGCTCCTCAGACAGGATGAAGAGATCATTACTCCCCAATGCCATTCGGCTTTACAATTCAACCGCCAGGGGTAAGATATGTTAAAGTGCCGGGGTTAGGACTGAGCTTAAGTTACCATTCAATGTATTTTAGTAAACTATTTAAGAACTTTTTAAAAGCTATTTATGAATGCTTTTTAAGAGGGTGATTTTAGATGCATATCATATTTATACTGAGTTAAGTATTGTATGTAATTAGTTTTGCTACAATAAGTGTATGGGACATTGGAAAAAATGTTGAATTTCCCCATGGGGATGAATAAAGTATCTATCTATCTATTTATCTATCTATCTATCTATCTATCTATCTATCTATCTATCTATCTATCTATCTATCTATCTATCTATCTATCTATCTATCTATCTATCTATCTATCTATCTATCTATCTATCTATCTATCCCACAAGACAAAGTTTTCCTCAAATAAAAGTTACCAGAAAGGCCGTGGGAACGGTAGAGAAAGCCCGCCGGCTGAGGCAGAGATCCAGCCGGGAGCTAGTGGTAAAATTAAGGAGGAGGAAAGGCAAGACGGCAGGAGAGGTCCTGGCTTGACCTGTTTTAATTGTGGAAAGGTGGGTCATATTGCATCTAAGTGCCTTGCTCCGAGGAAGGAGATAGGAAAAGGGAAAGCAGCAGTCCCTACAGGATGTATTGTGGTGATCAGTAAATCGACGAGAAAGCCCCAGGTAGACAGAATACGAGAGGGGCCTGAGAAATTTATTTCAGAAGGAACCGTGTCTGTGAAAGAGGGAGACACACCAGTTCCAGTGCGGATCTGGAGAGACACTGGAGGTGAGCTGTCATTGATTCGCAGTACGGTACTAGATTTTGGTCCCGAGACTGGAGGGGTGGCTTTGAGAGGCATAGGAAAAGGGACAGAAGCTGTGCCTTTGCATAGGATCATTATAAATTGTGAGCTGGTATCTGGACTAGCTGAAATAGGGGTGTGATCAGAATTTCCGAGAACTGACGTAAACATCCTTCTGGGTAACGATTTAGCTGGTGGTGACATTTGGTCGGCCATGGAGCTGACGAGCCAGCCTGTAAGTGTTGAGGACCCGCCCCTAGATTCCGAGATCTATCCCGCATGCGCAACCACTCGCAGCATGTCGAGAAAGACAGCTGAGAAGGAGACCAGTTTAATTCAGGCCAGTATCGATTTGGCTGAGACGTTTTTACCGACCCTGTACCAAGAGGGGTTACAGGGTGGTAAAACGGAGAATAGGGAGGTGACAGAGAGTAGGTAGGAGGTAGACCTGCCCTTAGCCAGGAGGAAATTTATAGAGGCACGGAGTAAAAATGAGAAACAGATAAGGCTGTTAGAAGGTCCAGGGTTGGACATGGATGATCTGTCTGGTTTGACAGAACTGTTTGAAGAAGTTGAAAATATTAAATGTGTTCCCGATAATGAAATGAGGGCAGTCCTAGATGAAAAGGATGCCATTACCTTGAAGAAGTCTGCTGGGTTGGCAGATGAGGTTGTTTCAGCCCGCAGGGTTGAGTTTACTCCGGAAGGGAGTTGCCCAGAGAGTAACTGGGAGGATCAGGGGAACTTAGAATTTGAAAAGGGTACGGGTATTGAAAGCCTGGAAGAGGCAGATATCCCGTTTGAGTGTGTTCAAGATGTGGCTGCACGTGGTACTGAACCTAGTACTGGGACTCAGAAAAAGTCTGAGGTATTTGATTCAGTTGAAAAGGAATGCAGTCCTTGTGGGTCAGATGGACTTGGTTCAGTGAAGAAAGGGTTAACCGTGGTACTAGTGGGAAGTGAGAATTCCCAGTTGTTTGTGTTCGAAGGTGTTTTCAAAGTTAGTGAGGAGATAAAAGGTGGTCAGGTGAATATTATTATTGAAGGAAAAGGGAAAAGTGTAGTTCCTAAATTGAATGAAGAAAACTTAAAGTCTGGATTGGTGTCAGAAGCAGTAACCAGGATGAAGGGACAATGGCTTGTTAACACGGTGCCTGCGAATCTATTACAGGTTGATTTGGAATGTAAAGGTGCCCCACGCGCTATTGTTATTCAAGAGTGTGCTGTGAGGAGGCCGAATTTGAAATGCTGTTTGGACAAAGAGGGATCGCTTGCAGATCTTAAACTGAAAGCCAATAGAATGAAGGGTCCTGAAGATAAAACTAACGACTTGCTTAAAAATAAAGAATTGTGTGGAAATTCAGCCAATGGGCTACGTTTGGAAAACATTGTTGATAAAATAACTCCTATGAAGGGAGCATGCAAAAGCCTATTCCACACTGGTATACAAGCTAACCACGTGGGAGTTAACTGGAAAAGGGGCGAGGGTTGACGGGATGCCACTTTAAATAACAGGATCCGGTTTTAAGGGATTTCGACAAAGCATGTGAATAATAAAGACAACCCCATGGAAGATTGACTGTTAAGTTTGAAGGTAACATAAAGATTAGTATTTGCATGAACTTTTGTAGTATACACGTAAGCTAAGATCACAACTCTTTAGTTTTGTTTTGCTGAAGAAAAAGAAAAAAATGGGTGGTTATTAAATTGGAGTCTGATGCTACAAGAATTTATTAAGGTACAAGATATTAAGATATTAAAGGCAGTGACAATGTAATCGCTAACTGTTTAGATGCTGAATTGAATGCATCACTGTGTTACTCTGTAGTGAAAAAAAAAACTCTTTTGTATTGTGTTAGATTCTGAAATCCTGTAAGACTCTGTATTAATTAATTTTTACCTGTGGCAAAAATCTTAGAAGGAAGGGGGTGTTACGAATGTGAAGCAACTCTGAAGGGCCGAAGGGTACAAAGTCGCCCCCTCCTTTTTGAGAATCGCAAGATCACTATTAATTCGGGTCTGGGACCCAGAAAATGAGAGAGAGACACGCAGAATACACAAGGTTTGGAATGTGTCCTGGCCTCAGCAGAACGGAACAACTGATAACGGCCATTGTCTCTTGGAGACGGAATTGTGTACTGAGTACTGTACTATTCATTAAAACCCCTCAGGGGACAACCAGAGTGGTCTGGTTGAGGGATTGCATCATCCTAACCTGATTGACATCCGAGACCCCGTGAGTAAGGATAAAAAAGGGTCTGGGGCACAACCCCTTTAGACGCACCAGGAGAAACGCTAGAAATCCTGTGACAGTGTTTGATAGCGAAAGCCGGTGGGGGCTCGTGTATGTCCTCCCTTGCCTGGGGTGGCGAGCTCACCATGGAAGAACTGTTTAGCTAAAGGAGAGGCCACAAGTGAACGGCCATGACAACGGGACTCCTGACGGATCGAAATCATCAAGGAAAGCTGGCAAGTTTTTTCTCCAAATCTCTCTCTCTCTCTCCAACAATTGCAACACAGCGGTCCCCAACGGCTGCAGCCTGCATGAACTGAGTGAACTTTATATTTCCATCAGACAATACATTATCCTCTCGACAACGATAGAGCTTATTTCTTATTGATTATTATTATACCCGCACTTTTAGATTTAGTATTGACGACGTATATTATCTGTATATTTGCATTGATATTATTTTTGTGTATTTTTACAAATAAAAACTGTTAAAAATAGTATCATCAGAGTTCAACGGACGTCTCCATCTTTGCTGGTAAGTGACCCAGTTACGGGGTTCGTAACATAGTAAACTCAAAATACTGACAATGTGGATCATCCTTCCTCACCCGCACAGATTTTATTCAGATATGTTTCCCCTTCCTTCTCTCTCCTGAAGAAGGGCCTCAACAGGAAACGTCGACTGTTGACTCTTTATCTTAGATGCTGTCCAGCCTGCTGAGTTCCACCAGCAATCTGTGTGTGTGGCCCTGGATTTTCAGCATCTGCAGACTTTCTCATGTTTGTGATTTACCTCTCCAGTGTCCCTCCCGCCCCCGGCCACTGGTACCTCTGTATGGATCTCTGGACACTGATGGTGATGTGCAGACCTCCGGCCACGGGTGGTGCTGCCGCTAATCCTGCTAAACGCAGGCGCGGTACCGACCGCTGCTGGCACCGGTGGTTTCCCTATTCAGGCGGCGGTGAGGGGGATGATCCCGGGATTGTGTAATTCGGTGGTCTGTTGCATTGGGAAAGGGCCGGGACTGAACTCTGCCCGACGGCGGGAGGCTCCGGGCTCTCCGGTATCGCAGCCCCAGTTTTAGCTTTGCGCCCGAGCCTGGGCTGTGAGATCAGTTGGTTGTGGTTCCAACGCTGGGAGGGGTTTTCGGGTGAAGGAGATCTGTCTGTGTGTGTGGGTAGAGGTTCTGGGTGGAATTGTGGGTGTGGGGTGAGTGGAGGGAAGGATGTGGGTCCCTCAGCCTGAAGTTGAGGGTGGGGTTGCTGTTGTGAGAAAGTCGGATGATCGGAAGTTCCGTGACCTGGGTCAAATAAAGTTGTAAACAGGGGAGGATCTGCTCTGTTGTTTCGGACGCTCGGGTATCCTTTTAGTGAGCAACAATTCTCTCTTCATATTGTTATGTGTGATGAGAAAACCATGGGGAGATGGGGTCCAGAGTTGACCCCCGTGAACTATGCTGCTAACGAGAGAGAGATAAAGAGGGAGAGAGGCGCCATGCTGCACATGCTGATAATGAGAGAGACACAAGGATTTGAAATTATGGCTTATTCGCTGATTGTTAACTTTACTTCCAAGGACTTTGCCTGCTTGTGTGAATCCTTGCTGACACAGCAGAGTGATGCCAGATGCCTGCTGAGACAGGAGAGAGTGGCCAGTTTGATGGACATGATCAGTTGATGGATGGCTGGTACCCTGGCAGGGGAGATAAAAGACAAGTCTGCTGAGACACAGGCAGACATACCACCGGACACTGAATGAGTGTTGTGCACCCACAGGAAGGTGGGGGCATGGAGGATCAATTCGGGGGAATCGGTCCAAAGCTCACAGTGTGTGAAGGCAGGCCAGTGGGGGCTTATGTGTGTGTCCATCCTCGCCTGAGTGACAAGTCCACCACTGAAGAACGGTCTAGCTGGGAACGGAAGGGTCATAATCGATGACCACAACTGTACAACGAAACAAGAAGACAATGGAAGGTTTGCCTGCTACAACTGCTCATCTCTCTCTCTCTCTCTCTCTCTCTCTCCCCCCCCCCCTCATCACAACAGCATCTACCTCAACCCAAACGGAACTCTGCATTATCTTAAGACTATTTATTTACCCCTAGTGTACGATAGAGCTTGGTTTTGATTCTTATTCCTACTCTTCTGTATTTGTCATTGCTAACCATTTTTATATGTATATTTGCATTTTTGATACTATATTACTTAGTTTACTAATAAACACCTTTAATTACAGTACCACCAGACACCAATGTAACATTCCATTTCTGCTGGTTTAGTAACCCGGTCATGGGGTAAGTGACAAATTGGGTGCTCGTCTCGGGATTTGAATATCCAATTGGGAAGTTGTTGGATTGTTTGGGATAAATTCCTTTATCTGATTTGGTTGTGTGAAAAAACTAAAAGGGAAACAGCAGAAATGGATTTTGAAGGATTTCTGTTAAGTCTGGACCCTGCAGGCTTATGGATAGCTAAACATGATGAGTTGTGGGAAGTTGTTAACGCATTGAAACTTAAGGCACAGTAGAGTATGACGAAGGTGCAACTCCAATTGATAGTAGTGGAACACTATATTTTTACGAAGCATTTTTGTGAGAAGGTGGCAGAAATGTTTCCTCTAGAGGTCCAGATACATCTGGAAGAGATGAGGATGGAGAGAGTTAAGGGCAGAAGAAGCACAAAGACAGAGAGAAGAAGCATGGAGACAGAGAGAGGCTGCAAAAAGAGAAAGACAGAGACAATTTGAGAGGAGGATGTGGCAGCTGGAAGGTCCGGTGTTGGACGCTGATGATTTATATAGCTTGAAGGAGCTGGTTGCTGTTGAAGAAATTAAGGAGTGTGTTCCCGATGATGTAAGGGCATTCTGTGATGAAACGGATGCCGCTACCCTGAGGGAGTCTGCTGGGTTAGCAGACGAGGTAGTTTTAACTCCCAAGGTTGAGTTTACTGTTGGGGTCCAGAGCTCGCCTTCCTCGTCTTGCTCTGGTCCGCGGACTCCGGGCCTTGCAGCCAACCCTCCTGTCACACGGAGCCATTGGAGCATCTTTGCTTAAGGAAGTACACCTGTTGTCTATTAGGGGACAAGTGTTTATAAGGGGCTCCGGGACTGAGCCTAGTTGTGGGGTCGTCCTGCTCCAAAACCGGTTTAACCCACTCTGTACCTGGACCGCCGGCTCTGAATCCTGTCTGTACCTGTTTTGCCCGCTCCGTATCCTGCTCTGCTCTGCTTGCCGACCTGCTCCGTATCCTGCTCTGCTCTGGTTGCCGGCCTGCTTTGTATTCTGTTCTGCCCTGGTTGCCACACTGCTCGGAATCCTGTTCTGCCCTGGCTGCCGGCCTGTTCTGTAAATGTTCTATCTGGTTGGTCTTGTTCCCCTGCTTCTCTCCTGTGCGCTGGTCCCGCTGTTCCACCTTACTCGCCTTGCCCGCGCTGTCGGTTGCCTTTACCAATGCACCCGGTGTATCACGGTAGTCCTGCTGCTCACCCTGGACCCAGCTTCCTTCTGATCCCTTGCCTCTGTCGGGCAGCTCTGGACGGACTGCCACTGCCCAGTGGGGGTTTTGCCCTTTCCACCCATTGCTCCCTAAGGGTTGTGCCCCACACCTGCCCAGGTGTCCACGCCTTGCCCAGGCCTCCGTGTTTCCACCTGGGTGGCGGCCCTGCCCGGGATCCATGCGGCCCACCATGAGGAATCCTCCTGCCTGCCACGAACTCTGGGATCTCCCTGCCTTGCCTTACATCCGGGATCCAGCCCCGCCCGTCTTATCCCTTGCATGCCATGGCATCCCCATCCTGTCCTATCCCTAGTACTTCAGTGTCTGCATCCTGCATTGGGGTCCAATCCTGCCCCCGTTCCCAACAGACTGACCCCAGCAGGCATGGACCCAGCAATGCAGGCACTGGAGTCTAGTTCCCGTGACCCTGGGCGTTATCTCCAGCCTGTACATTTTACCCCTCCCCACCCACCCGTAAAGCCCCTGGCCCGGCAGACCCTTCTTGGTCGCCAGGAGGCTCCCTTGGCTGGGGGGTACTGTTGGGTTCCGGTACGGAGCCCGCCTTCCAGGTCTTGCTCCGGTCCGCAGACTCCGGACTCCGGGCCTTGCAGCCAGCCCTCCTGTCACACGGAGCCATTGGAGCATCTTGGCTTAAGGAGGTACACCTGTTGCCTATTAGGGGGCAAGTGTTTATAAGGGGCTCGGGGACTGAGCTTAGTTGTGGGGTCGTCCTGCTCCGAAGCTGGTTTAACCCGCTCTGTACCTGGACCGCTGGCTCTGAATCCTGTCTGTACCTGTTTTCCCCGCTCCGGATTTGGTTCTACCCTAGTTACCGCCCTGCTCCGTATCCTGCTCTGCTCTGGTTGCTGGCCTGCTTGGAATCCTGTTCTGCCCTGGTTGCCGGCCTGTTCTGTATATGTTCTATCTGGTTGGTCTTGTTCCCCTGCTTCTCTCCTGTGCGCTGGTCCCGCTGTTCTGCCTTATTTGCCTTGCCCGCGCTGTCGGTTGCCTTTACCAATGTACCTGGTGTATCACCGTAGTCGTGCTGCTGACCCTGGACCCAGCTTCCTTCTGATCCCTTGTCTCCATCAGGCGGGTCTGGCTGGACTGCCGCTGCCCGGCAGGGGTTCTGCCCCTACCTACCCATTGCCTCCGTCGGGCAGATCCGGCCGGACTGCCGCTGCCCGGCGGGGGTTCTACCCTTTCCACCCGCTGCTCCCTAAGGGTTCTGCCCCACACCTGCCCGGGTGTCCGTGCCTTACCCGGCGGCCCTGCCCGGGATCCATGTGGCCCACCCTGAGGACTCCTACCCTTTCCTCCCCTCGTTTCCCATGGGTTGCACCCCGCACCTGCCCAGGTGTCCGTGTTTTCCGCCTGGGATCCATATGGAATCCTCCTGCCCTGTCATGAACTCTGGGATCCTCCTGCCTTGCCTGACCTCCGGAATCCAGCCCCGCCTGTCTTACCCTTTGCATGCCATGGCATCCCCATCCTGTCCTACCCCTAGTACTTCAGTGTCTGCGTTTACTCCACATAGAAGTTTCCCAGAGAGTAACTGGGAGGATCAGGGGTACCTGGAATTTGAGACTGGGACTGGTATTGAAAGCCTAGAAGAGGCAGATGTCCCGTTTGCCTTTGTTCAGGATGTTGAAGTACCTGTGGATTCACAGGGTACTGAACCTTGTGTTAAAACTCAGGAAAGGTCTGAGGTATCAGATTTGGTTATAAAGGAATGCAGTCCTTTTGTGTCAAATGGACTTGGTTCAGTGAATAAGGGGTTAACCCTGGCACCAGTGGAAAGTGAGGATTCTCAGTCGTTTGTGTTAGATGGTGTTCTAAAAGTTGGTGATGGGAATTTGATGGACAATAGTGAGGAAGGGGCTGTGTCTGGATTTTTAAATAAAGAACTGGAGAAGTTTGGACTGGTTTCGTGACCTTTGACCCTGCTTGCAGGACAATGGTCTGTTGAAGAATGTTGTCAGCTTGTTAAACTCTATCTTAGAAGTTGAAAGCAAACAACTCCAAGGTCGTCAGGGTGTTGTTCAAGATTACAATGTAGAGGGAAAAGATTGTTTTGGGTTTGAGAGACCACCTGACTGCGTTACTATTGGTCGAATCGAAGGGCAAAGAAGCGGAATTGATGGATTATTTAGGAATTTTCAGAATGTAAACATGGTCTTCATAAGTTTAGTGTTGGTGTTGAGCTTGGTAAACATTAAAGTGGCACCTATCCCGAGTGAAGTAAATTTAACAGTTCAGCTTACGAGTAAGCCTGTAAGTGCTGAGAACCCGCTCCTAGATTCTAAGGTTTATCCCACCTGCGCAATAACTTGCAGCATGTTGGGAAAGGCGGCTGAGACAGGCACAGATTTAACTGAGTCCGGCGTTGATTTAGCTGAGACGTTTTTCCCAGCCTTGCACCAAGAGGGGTTAAAGGATGAGAAGAAAGAGGATAGTGGAGCTAAGGAAAGTAAGGGAGGGGAGGTGGATTTACCATTAGCGAGGAAGGAACTTATAACGGAGCAGAGACGTGATGAGGAGCTTGTGGCATTGAAGGAGACAACTCTCTCTGAAGCGGGAATTAAGAAGGAACCAGTGGGCTACTATATGAAGGAGGGAGTATTAATGAGAAAGTGGAGGCTGACCACCGTGCCGGCAAATGAGGACTGGGTAGTGGTACACCAGGTGGTGGTTCTGAAGGTTTATAGGGACGAAATTTTGAACCTGGCCCATAAGATACCCCTAGGTGGACATTTTGGTTTTGGGTGATTTTCACTCATTTCAAATCTGACAGTGGACTAGCGAAGTGAATCTTCAATGGCTCCAGAGAGAGATGGAACCTCGAGTTTACAAGGAGGAGGAAGAAGAGGAATCAGACCAGCAGGATATGGCTACAAATGAAAGATCAGAAACATCTGGTAACTGGTTGATCGAAAAAAAAAAGGTTAATTTCTGCAAAATACTGGTGGAAATCAACAGATCAGGCAGCAAATGTGGAGAGGAATAAATAGACAACATTTAGGCCGAGCCCCTTCAGCATGCCTTGACTGTGTACTTCTCTGCTTAGCTGCTGCCTGAACTGCAGAGTTCTTCCCACATTTTGTGTGTTTGTGTCTCCATTTCCAGCAGCAGCTGAATCTCTTGTGTTTTATATTTGCATTTTTAAGAAGGTTCTACTTTGGCATTAAACACGCGGAAAGTTTGCTGATATTAAGTGTATTATTTATGGGAGCTGCTTTCTGCGTTAAAAGAGCTGCTGAGTTTTCTACACAAAAAAATACTGAAGTATGGACATGAAACTGGTGTTTGCAGAAACTTTTAATGGTACCGTGATTACCCAGAAAGCCCTGCGTAATAAATTCGCCGCCGCTGAAGCACCGATTGAATGTGCAGGTGTCAAGGATGCGGATGGTCCTGAATATCGCGCGTGCACAGCACACAAAAGGCCTCGAGAAATTGACTGCAGGTAAGAGCGATTCTCCGGCGACCTTTTTTTAACACAGACTGAGGGACAATTGCTATCAACACTGGACACTGTTGCCCGCAATCCTGGGACAGTCCTGTTCTCTTCCCTCTCTCTCAGCTCCACGATCCGTTTCCGGCTGATGAGGGAATGGGAACCGATGGATCTCTCAGACAGAGCTGAGCTCCAGCTATCTAAATGCAAGGATTGGGAACTCGGAGAAAGGGAACAAAATCTTTTACAGCAGCAGTTGAGAAAGTCATCTTTGTTCTACCTCCAATCACAAACAAGAGAAAATCTGCAGACGTTAGAAATCCAAGCAACACACACAAATTGCTGAAGGAATTCAGCATTAGAACTCTTTTCCATAGATGCTGCCTGGCCTGCTGAGTTCCTCCAGCATTTTGTGTGTGGCTTGTTCTACCTCCTCCTGTTCTGAACATTTCTACCCATGAGAACATGGTTTGACCCATTCTCTTTGGGTATATAGTGATATCAAACACCTTTGCCCTGGGCAACAAGTAGCTTTCATATCACAAATGTGCCAGACTCCAATGAGACAGACTACTGCCCTTCCCTGAATATGCATTGGCATTGCCATCACTGAGTTCACCACCGTCAGTCACCTGGGAAATATTTATGTCCAATATAGAAACTGGTGTTACCTGTGATGCAAAAGTTGCTGGAGAATTTACAAGTGGGAAGAAGAGTGATATTTGGAAATCTGACTTTTTAAAGCGTAATTTAGCAAGCAAACCACATACGGACAACGTGCAAAAGCCCTGGTGAGAGAATCCTTCATTACCCGTTATAGGCCTGCTACATAGGTTGTGTGAGAGTGCAGATGATCAAACCCAGAGGAGATCAAAGGTCTTATCGACAGTGATTTGCTAGCTGTTAAAATGAGTACCTCTCTATATAAAATTCAGTGTGCACATATTGTCACTGGGTAAAAAAAAATGCACAGTACAAGATTTATGTGCACACTGATTATTGCAAATTAGAGGGGACATTGGTGGGAAGGTGTGGAGACCTCCAGTGTCCCTGATGCCCTCACCTACAAGATGTGCATCCAGCTACAGCATGTAACCTTGCACTTTAAGGAGTTGGAACTGGAAACAGATGAATTGCGGATCATCCAAGAGTTGGTAGGGGAGATAGATATGACATGGAGAGAGCTGAGTTACACCCAAGGTGCAGGAAACTGGGTGAGAGTCAGGAAGGTGAATGAGGTTAAATAGCCATCGCAGAGTACTCTTGTGGCCATCCCCCACAACAACAGGTAGACCACTTTAGAAACTGTTGGGGGGTATTACCTGGCACAGGAAATTCAAAGGGTTGATAGAGGATTCGGTAGTTAGGGGAACAGACCAAGAAGGGGACTAATATGCTAGTGGTAAGGCTTGCTAGAGCTAGTGTGGTGGGAGGTTGATGTGGTTAAAATAGGTTGTAGAGCCAGAATGACAGAACAGATAGTGGAGAGAGTGAATTGAATTGAATTGATCTTTATGTTACATCTCCATCTAAATGTGTACTGTGTAATTTATAGTAATTTATAATAAATAGTTTGTACTTGGGATAGTCAATATAACATAGAAATCAATTAATCAGTCTGATGGCCTGGAGGAAAGTGATGTCCCAGAGCCTGTTGGTCCTTTTGCTGTGGTACCATTTCCTGCATGGTAGCAGCAGGAACAGTTTGTGGTTGTGGTGAATTGGGTCTCCAATATCCTTTGGGTCCTTTATCCTCGATACAGCTGTTCACCCTCTCAACAGCAGATCAAGTGATTTCAAAGGGATTTACCCTGTCTCCATTCCTTCTGTAGTCCACAACCAGCTCCTTTGTTTTTGCAACATTGAGGGAGAGGTTGTTTTCTTGACACCAGACAAATGTTGTTTAGACCTCAGACAAAGTCAACAATCAAAAGGTTGAACATGGTGCGATGACTGACCTAAGCTGTGTATATCACAATGCAAGAAGCATCGTAAGAAAGCCAGATGAGCCCAGGACATGGAATTATAATATTATAGCCATTACTGGGAGTTGGTTGCACCCAACAATCTGAGCGATTTAGAGGAACAATTTTGTAGAGATATTGCAGACTATGCCAAGAAACAAAGGTTGAGATTGTAAGCGATTTTAAATTTCCATGTATTGACTCAGACTCCCATACTGTAAAAGGACTAGATGGGGTAGAATTTGTCAAATGTACCTTTAATCATGGGTATGTAAAATTTCCGATGTAGAAGAGTGTGGATTGGGACAGGCTATTTTCTGGCAACGGAGAACTTGGTAAGTGGGAGGCTTTCAGAAGTGAAATTTTGAGGGTGTAGAGTTTGTATGTGCCTGTCAAAATAAAGGTTAAATAGTAACTGGTGCAGGGTACCTTGTTTTCAAGAGATATTGAGGCCTTGGATATTTTGTTCCTCTAAATGCCTCAGGCTGTTGTGTGTAACCAAGACTCATTAATGACTACAATATCATAATTCCATGTCATGAGCTCATCTGACACTTTTTAGTCATCTTCTGTTAGTTTTTAAAAGCTTCCCAATATTTTTCACTATTATTTGCCCTCTTTTTGGCTTTTATGTTGGTTTTGGCTTCTCATTTCAGCCATGGTTGTGTCCTCCTGCCTTTAGAGTGCTTCATTGGGATGTATCTACTATGCACCTACCGAATTGCTGCTCCATCGTCATTCCTACCAGTTTCCCCTTCCAATCAGGTTTCTCCAGCTCCTCTGTAATAGAAACTTGGAGATGTTCAGTGCAGAAACAAGCCTTTTGTCCCATCTAGACAAACCCTAACCTACCTAGACAAAAAAGACACATACGTTTGAATGCTGTTCATAGACTTCAGTTCAGCATTCAACACAATCATCCCTCAGAAGCTGATTGGAAAGCTGAGCCTACTGGGCCTGAACACCTCCTTCTGCAACTGGATCCTAGACTTCCTGACTGGGAGACCTCAGTCAGTCCAGATTGGGAGCAGCATCTCCAACACCATCACACTGAGCATGGGGGACTCCCAGGGCCGTGTGCTCAGTCCACTGCTGTTTATTCTGCTGACCCATGACTGTGCTGCAACACACAGCTCAAACCACATCATAAAGTTCGCCAATGACACGACCATGGTGGGTCTCATCAGCAAGAACGACAATTCAGCTTACAGAGAGGAGGTGCAGCAGCTAACGGACTGGTGCAGAGCCAACAAACTGTCTCTGAATGTGAACAAAACAAAAGAGATGGCTCTTAACTTAAGGAGAGCATGGAGCAACCACTCTCCACTGAACATCGACGGCACCTCGGTAGAGATCGTTAAGAGCACCAAATTTCTTGGTGTTCACCTGGCAGAGAATCTAACCTGGTCCCTCAACACAAGCTCCATAGCAAAGAAAACCGAGCAGCATTTCTACTTTTTGCGAGTCCATCTCCCACCCCCTGTCCTCATCACATTCTGCAGGAGTTGTATTGAGAGTATCCTGAGCAGCTGCATTACTGCCTGGTTCGCAAATTGCACTATCTCGGATCGCAAGACCCTGCAGCAGATAGTGAGGTCAGCTGAGAAGATCTTCCTGCCATTACGGACATTTACACTACATACTGCATCCGCAAAGCAAACAGCATTATGAAGGACCCCACTCACCCCTTATACAAACTCTTTTCCCTCCTGCTGTCTGGGAAAAGGCACCGAAGCATTCGGGCTCTCACGACCAGACTATGTAACAGTTTCTTCCCTCAAGCTGTCAGACTCCTCAATACCCAGAGCCTGCACTGACACCAACTTATGCCCTATTGTCTTGTTTATTATTTATTGTAATGCCTGCACTGTTTTGTGCACTTTATGCAGTCCTGGGTAGGTCTGTAGTCTAGTGTAGTTTTTTCTTTCTGTGTTTTTTTACGTACTTCAGTCTAGTTTTTGTACTGTCATGTAACACCATGGTCCTGAAAAATACATTCTCATTTTTACTATACAAGTGCAATAAAAGTGACTTGACTTGAATGCTGAAAACATTTAAGCTGTGTATTGCAACTGCCTGCACTGGGACCACAGCCCTCCATACCCCTATCATCCAGGCTCCCATCCAAACTTCTCATAAATGGTGAAATCGAGCTCACATGCACCACTTGTGCTGGCATCGCATTCCACACTCTCACAGTCAATTCAGTGAAGAGGTTTTCCACTTGTTCCCGTTAAATCTTCGTTAAATAGAGAAGCCACTTACCCATGACCTCTGGTTGTCATCCTGCCCAATATCAGTGGAAAAAGCTGCTTGCATTTACCCTATCCGTACCCCCATAATTTTGTATACTTCCAACAAATCTTCAAAGCTATGTATAAGTTCCTTGTTTATGCTAAGAGCCTTTTTTTAGGTGTATAGGATGATGAGGGATATTGATCGTGTGGATAGCCAAAGGCTTTCCCAGGGCTGAAATGGCTAACACGAGGGACATCGTTTTAAGGTGCTTGGAAACAGGTACCAAGGGGGTGGCAAGGGTAAGTTCTTTTTACACAGAGAGTGGTTAGTGTGTGGAATGCACTGCCAGCAGCGGTGGTCGAGGCAGATACAATAGGGTCTTTTAACAGCCTCTTAGTACATAGAGCTTAGAAAAATAGGGAATTTTTCGCTATGTGCTAGGGAAATTCTAGGCAGTTTCTAGAGTAAGTTACATGGTTGGCACAACATTGTGGGCTGAATGGCCTTGGAATATGCTATGTTCTATTGTTGAACAGCAAAATAACTTCTGATAATCCTCTGATAAATTCCCCGTCACTAAGGAAGCTTTAATTATCTTTGCTAGGGGCCTGACAATTTCTGCATTTGCCTCCTGTAGGGTCCAAGGGAGCACCTTGTCATGCCCTGGAGATTTATCCACCCTAATCTGCCTTAGGATAGCAAACATCTCCTCTTTAATCTGTACAGAGTCCATGATTTTAATGCCACTTTTCCACACTCCCATAGACCCTGTGTCCATCTCCTGAGTAAATAGAGATGAAAAAAATATTTAAGATTCCCCCCCCCCCCCCCATCTGCTTTGGTTCCACACGTGGATTGCCATTCCGGTCTTCCAGAGGACCAACTTTGTGCCTTGCAATCCTTTTGCTCTTAATCTATCTCTAGAATCCCTGAGGATCATCCTTCATCTTTTCTGATGGCAACCTCGTGCCTTCTTTTAGCCATCCTGACATTTCTTGTGTTCTCTTGCATTTCTTATGCTCCATAAGAACCTACCTGCCTGTCCCTGTTATACAACTCCGTTTTGTGCTTCACCTGGGTCTTAATATCTCTTGCAAACCAAGGTTCTCTACAATTTCTATCTTTACCTTTCATTCTGACCAGCCCATACCAGCTTTTTACTTTCAAAATTTCGCTTTGAAGGCCACCCATTTATCAAGCACACCTTTGCCATAAAGCAGCCTGTCCCAGTCCACAGTTGCCAGATCCTAGTGTCATAATTCCAGGTGTTGTTCCATGCTCTGAACACATCCACCTTTCCTACACTGCTCCTTGTATTGAAATATACAGGGTTGAGCATATTCACAGCACCGTGCTCAATGTTTTTCATTCCTGACTTTGTCTGAGGTCTGAACAACATCTGTCTCCACAACCCCTCCACTATTTGTTCTGTTATTCATGTTCCCATTCCCCCTGCAACTTTAGTTTAAACATCCCCTACCCCCACCTCCCACCATGCAGCTCTATTACCCCTTTGGCTGTCATCTCCCAGATCAATAAAAAAGAGTTACATACCAGGTACAGGCAAATAGGAACAAATGGGGGTACTTAAGAAGTACAGGAAATTCAAGTGAACACTTATGAAAGAAATAAAAGGCGGCATGAGGTTGCCCGAGCAGACAAGGTGAAGGAGAATCCTCAGGGATTCTGCAGATATCTTATGAGCAAAAAGATTGCAAGGGACAAAATTAATCCTCTGGAAGATCAGAATGGTAGTCCATATGAGGAGACAAAATAGATGGGGGAGATTTTTTTTTGCATCCGTATTTACTCAGGAGATGGACACAGTCTATAGAAGTGAGGCAAAGCAGCATCAACTTCATGGACCCTGTACAGATTACAGAGGTGGAGGGGTTTGCTGTTTCAAGGCAAATTATCATGGATCAGTCCCCAGGGACTGACAAGTTGTTCCCTGGGACCCTGTGGAAGACAAGTGCAGAAATTGTTGGGGCCCAAGCACAGATATTTAAATCATCCTTCGTGACAGGTGAGGGACTGGAGGATTGGAGGACAGCCAATATTGTTCCGCTGTTCAAGAAAGGCTCTAAAAATAAACTAAGAAATTATACATTGGTGAATTTGACATCAGTAGGGAGAAAGTTATTGGAATGTATGTGCAGGGACTGGATATATAAGTATTTGGATAGATGTGGACTGATTAAGAATAGACAGTTTGGATTTGTGCACGGTAGGTCATGTCTAACCAATCTTATAGAGTCTCTTGAGGAAGTTATCAGGAAAGTGGATGAAAGCAAGGCGGTGGATGTTGTCTACATGGACTTTAGTAAGGCACTTGACAAAGTCTCATATGAGAGGTTGGTCAAGAAGGTTCAGTCAAGTCAAGTTACTTTTTATTGTCATTTCGACCATAACTGCTGGTACAGTACACAGTAAAAATGAGACAACGTTTTTCAGAACTGTGGTGTTACATGAAACAGTGCAAAAACTAGACTGAACTACATAAAAAAAACAACACAGAAAAAAAACTACACTAGACTACAGACCTACCCAGGACTGCATAAAGTGCACAAAACAGTGCAGGTATTACAATAAATAATAAACAAGAAAATAGGGTAGTAAGGTATCAGTCCAGGCTCTGGGAATTGAGGAGTCTGATAGCTTGGTGGAAGAAACTGTTACATAGTCTGGTCGTGAGAGCCCGAATGCTTCAGAGCCTTTTCCCAGATGACAGGAGGGAGAGGAGTTTGTATGAGGGGTGAGTGGGGTCCTTCATAATGCTGTTTGCTTTGCGGTTGCAGCGTGTAGTGTAAATGTCCGTAATGGCGGGAAGAGAGACCCCAATGATCTTCTCAGCTAACCTCACTACCCGCTGCAGGGTCTTGCGATCCGAGATGGTGCAATTTCCAAACCAGCCAGTGACACAGCTGCTCAGGATGCTCTCAATACAACCCCTGTAGAATATGATGAGGATGGGGGGTGGGAGATGGACTTTTCTTCGCCTTCGCAGAAAGTAGAGACACTGCTGGGCTTTCTTTGCTATGGTACTGGTGTTGAGGGACCAGGTGAGATTCTCCGCCAGGTGAACACCACGAAATTTGGTGCTCTTTATGATCTCTACCAAGGAGCCTTTGATGTTCAGCGGAGAGTGGTCGCTCCTTGCCCTCCTGAAGTCAACAACCATCTCTTTTGTTTTGTTCACATTCAGAGACAGATTGTTGGCTCTGCACCAGTCTGTTAGCACCTCCTCTCTGTAAGCTGACTCATCGTTCTTGTTGATGAGACCCACCACGGTCATGTCATCGGTGAACTTGATGATATGGCTCGAGCTGTGTGTTGCAGCACAGTCGTGGGTCAGCAGAGTGAACAGCAGTGGACTGAGCACACAGCCCTGAGGAGCCCCCGTGCTCAGTATGATGGTGTTGGAGATGTTGCTTCCAATCTGGACTGACTAAGGTCTCCCAGTCAGGAGGTCTAGTATCCAGTTGCAGAGGGAGATTTTCATGCCCAGTAGGCTCAGCTTTCCAATCAGTTTCTGAGGGATGATTATGTTGAATGCTGCACTGAAGTCTATGCATTCAAGATGAGAGAGTAAATTAGGTGAGACACTGTCTTTGGGAGAAGCCAGAGTATGGTAGCAGATGGTTGCCTTTCTGTCCGGAGGCCTGTGACTAGTGGTGTGCCACAAGGATCAGTGCTGGATTTGTTGTTTGTCATCTATATTAGTAACCTGGATGATAGTGTCAGCAAATTTGTGGATGACGCTAGGATTGGTGGTGTAGTGGACAGCGAGGAAGACTATTATGGCTTGCAGTGCAATCTGGACCCACTGGAAAAATGATCTGAGAGACGGAAAATGGAGTTTAACACAGACAAGTGTGAGTTGTTGCACTTTGGTAGGACCTACCAAGGTACGTTTTTCACAGTGACTGGTAGGGCACTGAGGAGTATTGTAAAAGAAAAGGATCAGAGAATGCAAGTCCTTAATTCACTGTAAGTGGTATCACAGTTCGATAGGGACGGAAAGAAAGATTTTGGCATATTAGCCTTCATGAACCAAAGTACTGACAACAACAGATGGATGTCATGTTGACATTGTATAAGATATTAGTGAGGCCAAATTTGGAGTATTGTGTGCAGTTTTGGTCACCTACGTACAGGAAAGATGAAAAAGAGGTTGAAAGAGTTCAGAGAAAATTCACAAGGAATTTGCCAGGTCTGGAGGACCTGGGTTATTAAGAAAGATTGTACAGGTCAGAACTTTATTCCTTAGAATGTAAGAGATTGAGGGGAAATTTGATTGTGATAGATGGGCATAGATAGGGTAAATGCAAGCTGGCTTTCTCCACTAAGATTAGGTGGGACTACAACTCGAGGCCATGGGTTAAGGATGAGAGGTGAAACATTAAGGAGAACATGAGGGGAAACTTCTTCACACAGACTGTCATCCGGGTGTGGAATGAACAGCCAGCACAAGTAGTGCTTGCGAGCTCGAGTTCAACTTTTTAGGAGGTTTGTATAGGTACCTGGATGGTAGGGGTATGGGAGTGGGCAGTCTAAATAGTTCAGCACAAACTAGAAGGCCCAAAGGGCCTGTTTCTGTGTTGTATTTTTCTATGACTGTGACAAGAACCTGAAATAATACTAATATTCACTCTAAGTCCTTTTAACAGGTGTGTGGACCAACCATTCATCTCAGCAGGAAATCTTCCTGCTCAGACTAAGGGGAGGGATTCACACGGTCATTTGACCAACGGGCAAGCCCATCATTTTACACAGGGGGGTGACCCATTCATCTGCTCAGACATTGGGAATGATTCACTCGGTCATCTCAACTGAAGGTACATCAGGAAGTTCACACTAGGACAAGGTCATTCACCTGTTCTGTGTGTGAGAAAGGCTTCAGTCGTTTGTCCCACCTGTGGACACACCAGTCAGTTCACACTGGGCAGAGGCTGGTCATCTGCTGAATTTGTGGGAAAGGATTCACTCGGTTATCTGACCTAATAGCACACCAGCGAGTTCACACTGGAGAGAGGCCGTTCTCTTGCTCAGTCTGTGGGTCTGCCCAATTCACTGCGAGAGCTGGGCGTCATTCTGCAGCTTTTGAGCTGTTGTACAAACACGGCCCTTTACACCACTACACATACCAAGTTGATGGAGCAGCTTCAGAATGTAGTAAAAACTCATCTCGCTCTTATTGTTACGAGGATGTCGTGAATTAACGTTGTCACTTCCCCTGACCATACTAAATTTCTGTATATTGCAACCACCCTATCGACAATTCCAAACAATGGTCCCTGACACAGCTTCAATGCGTTTCCTTCATTCGTGGCTTATCTTCCTATCGTTGCCCAACTGGGGCACACTACAATTTTGCTCCACAGTTCTACTGCCCGCAAAGTTGCAACAGTCCAGCCACAAGGCTAAAACTCCTGAGAAGGTGACTGTTCCAGAGCAAACTCGTTGAAGACTGCACCCGTGTTGCTTCCTCCATCGGACGCAGAGCTCGTCGATTTCATCAACGTGTCGGGACGCTGGAGCAGGGATCCAACGCAGACCTGGTGCTGTGCACACAGTGATATTAATTGAGTAACAAATCCCGAGGTGCAAACAAAGTCGGCGTCAAAGTTTAGGCAGGGATCAGAACATCCAGAGAAATCCAACAACCAGAATCGGGAAAAAAGCAGGGTCGAAATCAGACGGACAGAGTACAGATATGAATGCTGGAAAGGCTCAGGAAATTTCACTTGCGCAACCTGGCAACAAACAAGTGAAAAAAAAGAAACAGGACTTGAAATACACTGAGCAATAAACAGAGAGGCAGATGTTAGGTACAGCACAATGAGACACAGGTGGCAGCAATGCAGGTAATAATGAGAAGCGGATGAGAGACGGAGTATTCAGTAATACAGGGGCCGGAGTAGAGCAGGAGCGGAGACAGGAGCACATGGCCATACAAAACCATAGACTGACAGCTAGGGGGAAACACAGAAAAAGGCAGAGTTCAACTGGAGATACTGAAAGTATACCCACTGCAGACGCCTCCTGGCGACACGATAGGTAGAGTTGGGTGCTGGCGATGAAAGTCCTTGATAAGAGAGGGGTCCAGGATGTTACAGGCAGGGAGGAGCTACAGTGATTATAATATGATTGAATTCATACTGCAATTGCCGAAGAAAAGCACAAGTCCAATGTATCAGCATCGCAAAGGAAAAAAAAAAAAGGAATTTCAGAGGCATGCGAGAGGAACCTGCCTAGGTTAATTGGAGAGGGATGCTGGTGGGGATGACGATAGAGAAGAGATGGCTGAATTTTCTGGGAATAGTTCACAAGGCGCGGGTTAGATACGACCTACAGAAGAAGAAGTTATCAAGTGGAAGAGGTGGGCAATCGTTTCTGACAAGGGATGTTAAGGACCTGACAAAAACCCAGGAATGTCTTATAATGCAGCAAAAGTGAGTCTGAAGTTGGAGGATTGGGAAGTTAGTAAAATCCAACAAATGGCATCCAAAAAACAAAAGAAGGGTAAAGATGAAATGTGAGTGCAAACTAGGAAAAGTACGAAGCATATCATTTGGGTAATATAAAGAGGAACAGGGAGGTGGAAGTTGATACTGGACCACTGGAAAATGAAGCTGGTGAGGCAGCAATAGTGGATAAACAAATAGCGGCTGAACTAAATAAGTATTTTGCATCAGGTATCACTGTGGAAGGCATCAGCAATGTGCCAGTGGTCTGTGTGAATCATAGAGCAGGAGTGACTGCCACTGGTATTGCAAAGAAAAACGTGTAGGCAAACTGAAAAGTGTTAAGTTGAATAAGTCATCAGGACTAGATGGGCTACATCCCAGAGTTCTGAAAAAGGTTTATGATGAGATGGCAGATGCATTGTTTGTGAACTTTTAAGAATTAATTAATTCCAGCATGGCACTCTTTAAAAATGGAGAAAGATAAAAGTAAGTAAATTATAGGCTAATTAGCCTAACCTCATTGGTTGGGGAAGGGTTGCAATCCATTATTAACGAAGACGTTTCGGAGCAATTGTATAGAAATGGTCAAAATAAGAACAGTCATCATGGTTTCTGTCAAGGAAAATTTTGCCTGCTTAATCTGTTTGAGTTCTTCAAGGAAGTTGCAAGAATGGTCAACAATGGAAAGGCAGTGGATGTCAATTGAACTCAGCAGGTCGGGAGCATCCGTTGAAAGGAGCAGTCAACTTTTCGGGTCGAGACCCTTCGTCAGGACTAAAGAAGGAGGGGGCAGGGGCCCTATAAAGAAGGTGGGGGGCGAGTGGAAAACCAATCAGAGGAAAGATCAAGGGGTGGGGGAGGGGAAACAGGGACGGGAGAGGCAGGGGAGGTGAAGAAGGAATTAAGGGGAAAGCACTGTGGGTAGTAGAAGAAGGCAGAGTCATGAGAGGTGATAGGCAGCTAGAAGAGGAGACAGAGTGAAGGTGGGATGGGGGAAGGGAGAGGGAGGGAATTACCAGAAGTTGGAAAATTCGATGTTCATACCAGGGGGCTGGAGACTACCCAGAAGGTATATGAGATGTTGTTCCTCCAACCGAAGTTTGGCCTCATCATGGCAGTAGAGGAGGTCATGTATGGACATATCTGAATGGGAATGTGAAGGAGAGTTGAAGTGAGCGGCAGCCGGGAGATCCTGTCTGTTGTGGCGGACGGAGCGTAGGTGCTCAACGAAGCAGTCCCCCAACCTGCGTCGGGTCTTGCCGATGTAGAGGAGGCCACACCGGGAGCACCGGATGCAATATATTACCCCAACAGACTCACAAGTGAAGTGTTGCCTGACCTGGAAGGACTGTTTGGGGCCCTGAATGGTGAATGCCCCTGTCCCCTTCTTCTTTAGTCCTGACAAAGGGTGTCGACCTGAAATGTTGACTGTTCCTTTCAACGGATGCTGCCCGACCTGCTGAGTTCATCCAGCTTTTTTGTACATCTTGATTTGACCACAGCATCTGCAGTGTACTTTGTGTTTAGTAGATGTCAATTACTTGGATTTTCAGAAAGCATTTCATACGGTGCCACACATGTGGCTGCTTAGCCAAATAAAATTTATGGCATTACAGGAAAAATAAAGGCATGAATACAGGAATGGCTGACAGGCAGAAAGCAGTGAGTGGGTATAGAAAGGGCCTTTTCTAGTTGGCTACCAGTGACTACTGGTGTTCCTCAGGGATGAGAATTGGGACCGCTGCTTTTCACGTTGTTTGTCAATGATTTAGATAATGGAATTGATGGTTTTGCGGGAAAGTTGCGGATGATACTAAGATCATTGGAGGGGCAGGTAGTGCTGAGGAAGCAATCCAATAGCAACAGCACTTGGGAAATATTTGACGCAAGAAGATTGCGAGTTGAACTG
This sequence comes from Hemitrygon akajei, assembly GCF_048418815.1. Classification (NCBI taxonomy): domain Eukaryota; kingdom Metazoa; phylum Chordata; class Chondrichthyes; order Myliobatiformes; family Dasyatidae; genus Hemitrygon; species Hemitrygon akajei. The sequence continues at coordinate 90,791,709 of NC_133136.1, read as the reverse complement.
CTGATTTTTCCGAGCGAAGGGAGTTTTTTTCTGCATCCGGTGTGTTGTGCTGCAGCTCCTGAGGGACCGAGTCAAGGAACTGGAGATGCAGCTCGATGACCTTCGCCTGATCAGGGAGAGCGAGGACATGATAGAAAGGAGTTATAGGAAGGTGGTCACAGTGGAGCCACGGGAGACAGACAAGTGAGTCACAGTCAGGAAGGGGAAGGGAAGAGTCAGGTACTAGAGACTACCCCTGTGGCTGTACCCCTTGACAATAAGTACTCCTGTTTGTGTATTGTTGGCGGACAGCCTACCTGGGAGCAGCAACAGTGGCCGTGCCTCTGGCAGAGATTCTGGCCCTGTGACTCAGAAGTGTAGGGAAGGGAAGAGGAAGGCATTAGTGATAGGGGACTCTATAATTACGGGTTCAGACAGGCAATTCTGTGAATTCTTTCAATTCAGGAAAGAAAATCAGATAGCAGGTTGCTTCCCAGGTGCCAGGGTCTGGGATGTTTCGGATCGGGTCCAAGATATCCTGCAGTGAGAGGGAGAACAGCCAGAGGTCATGGTACATATTGGTACCAATGACATAGGTAGTAAAAGGGAAGTGGTCCTGAAAAAAGACTACAGGGAATAGGAAGGAAGTTGAGAAGCAGGACCACTAAGGTAGTAATCCTGGGATTACTGCCTGTGCCATGCGACAGTGAGAATAGGAATAGGATGAGCTGGAGGATAAATGCGTGGATCAGTGATTGGAGCTGGGGGCAGGGGTTCAGATTTCTGGATCACTGGGACCTCTTTTGGGGCAGGTGAGACCTGTAGAAAAGAATTCTAGAGGAAACAATATCCTGGCAGGGAGGTTTGCTAAGGCTACAGAGGAAAGATTAAACTAGAATTTTCACGGGTGGGAACCGAAGTGAAGAGACTGGGGAAGAGGAGGTTGGCTCACAAATAGAGCTTGTAGACAGTGCAGAGGGAGGATAGGCAGGTGGTAGAGAAGAGGTGCTCTCAGACTGAAGGCTTCAGATGCGTTTATCTTAATGCAAGGAGTGTTGTGAACAAAGCGGATGAGCATAGAGCGCAGATCAGTACTTGTAGATATGATGTGCCTGCTATTACAGAGACTTGGATGGCTCAGGGACAGGAATGGCTACTTCATGTGCCGAGTTTTAGATGTTTCAGGAAGGACAGGGAAGGAGACAAAAGAGGTGGGGGCGTGACACTGTTGATCAGGGATAGTATCACGGCTTCTGAAAATGTGGATGCCATGGACGGATTGTCTACGGAGTCTCTGTGTTTGGAGGTTAGGAACAGGAAGGGGTCAATAACTTTACTGGCTGTTTTTTATAGGTTGCCCAATAGTAACAGGAATATCGAGGAGCATGCAGGGAAAGAGATCCTGGAAAGGTGTAATAAGAACAGAGTTGTCGTGATGGTAGATTTTAATTTCAAAATATCAATTGGCAGCTTCCTAGAGTAAGGGGGTTAGATGGGGTGGAGTTTCTTATGTGTGCTCAGGAAGGTTTCTTGACACAATATGTAAATAATCCTACAAGAGGAGAGGCTGTAGTTGATTTGGTATTGGGAAATGAACCTAGTCAGGTGTCAGATCTCTCAGTGCGAGGGCATTTTAGAGATAGTGATCATAGTTCTGTCTCAGAGCGATAGGAACAGACAAGTTAGAAAACTGTTTAATTGGAGTAAAGGGAATTATGAGGCTATCAGGCAGGAAATTAGACGATTAAATTGGAAGCAGATGTTCTCGGGGAAAGTACGGAAGATATATGGCAAATATTCAGGGGATATTCCTGTGGAGTTCTGTATAGGTATGTTCCAGTGAGACAGGGAAGTTATGGTTGGGCACAAGAACCGTGGTGCACAAATGTTGTAATCAATCTAGTCAAGAAGAAAAAAAGCTTACAAAATGTTCATAGAGCTAGGTGATGTTAGAGATCTAGAAGATTAGATCTTCTAGCTAAGAGGAAGGACCTTAAGGAAGAAATTAGGAGAGCCAGAAGGGGACATGAGAAGGCCTTGGCGGGCAGGATTAAGGAAAATCCCAAGGCATTCTACAAGTATGTGGTGAGCAAGAGGATAAGACGTGAAAGTATAGGACCTATCAAGTGTGACAGTGGGAAAGTGTGTATGGAACCGGAGGAAAAAGAAGAGATACTTAATGAATTCTTCAGTGTTCACTATGGAAAAAAATAACTTTCAGCAGACTGAAATCTTGAGCATGTAGATATTAAGAAAACGGATGTGCTGGAGCTTTTGGAAAGCATCAGGTTGGATAAGTCGCCGCCACCGGATGAGATGTACCTCAAGCTATTGTGGGAGGCGAGGGAGGAAATTTCTAAGCCACTGGCGATGATTTTTTCATCATCAATGGGGACAAGAGAAGTTCAGAAGGATTGGAAGGTTGCAAATGTTGTTCCTTTATTCAGGAAAGGGAGTACAGACAGCCCAGAAAATTATAGACCAATGAGTCTATAGAGTCTAAGAGGAACAGGAAGGGGTCAATAACTTTACTGGCTGTTTTTTATAAGTCGCCCAATAGTAACAGGAATATCGAGGAGCATGCAGGGAAACAAATCCTGGAAAGGTGTAATAAGAACAGAGTTGTCGTGATGGTAGATTTTAATTTCAAAATATCAAATGGCATGTTCCTAGAGTAAGGGGGTTAGATGGGGTGGAGTTTCTTAGGTGTGCTCAGGAAGGTTTCTTGACACAATATATAAATAATCCTACAAGAGGAGAGGCTGTAGTTGATTTGGTATTGGGAAATGAACCTAGTCAGGTGTCAGATCTCTCAGTGCGAGGGCATTTTGGAGATAGTGATCATAGTTCTGTCTCCTTTACAATAGCATTGGAGAGCGATAGGAACAGGCAAGTTAGAAAACCGTTTAATTGGAGTAAAGGGAATTATGAGGCTATCAGGCAGGAAATTAGATGATTAAATTGGAAGCAGATGTTCTCGGGGAAAGTACGGAAGATATATGGCAAATATTCAGGGGATATTCCTGTGGAGTTCTGTATAGGTACGTTCCAGTGAGACAGGGAAGTTACGGTAGGGCACAAGAACCATGGTGTACAAACGTTGTAATCAATCTAGTCAAGAAGAAAAAAAGCTTACAAAATGTTCATAGAGCTAGGTGATGTTAGAGATCTAGAAGATTACAAGGCTAAGAGGAAGGACCTTAAGAAAGAAATTAGGAGAGCCAGAAGGGGCCATGAGAAGGCCTTGGCGGGCAGGATTAAGGAAAATCCCAAGGCATTCTACAAGTATGTGGTGAGCAAGAGGATAAGACGTGAAAGTATAGGACCTATCAAGTGTGACAGTGGGAAAGTCTGTATGGAACCGAAGAAAATAGCAGAGATACTTAATGAATACTTTACTTCAGTATTCACTATAGAAATAAATAACTTTCAGCAGACTGAAAAGCTTGAGCATGTAGATATTAAGAAAGCAGATGTGCTGGAGCTTTTGGAAAGTATCAGGTTGGATAAGTCGCCGCCACTGGATGAGATGCACTCCAAGCTATTGTGGGAGGCGAGGGAGGAAATTTCTGAGCCACTGGCGATGATTTTTTCATCATCAATGGGGACAAGAGAGGTTCAGAATGATTGGAGGGCTGCAAATGTTGTTCCTTTATTCAGGAAAGGGAGTACAGACCGCCCAGAAAATTATAGACCAGCGAGTCTTACCTCAGTCGTTGGTAAGTTGATGGAGAAGATCCTGAGAGGCAGGATTCATGAACATTTGGAGAGGTGCCTTAAGAACCTGATTGAATTTTTTGAGGATATGACTGAACACATTGATGAACAAAGAGCAGTAGATGCAGTGTATATAGATTTCAGCAAAACATTTGATAAGGTACCCCATGCAAGGCTTATTGAGAAAGTAAAGAGCCATGAGTTCCAAGGGGACATGGCTTTGTGGATCCAGCACTGGCTTGCCCACAGAAGGCAAAGAGTGGTTGTACACGGGTCATATTCTCCGTGGAAATTGGTCGCCAGAGGGGTGCCTCAGGGATCTCTAATGGGACCATTACTCTTCGTGATTTTTATAAATAATCTGGTTGAGGAAGTGAAGGGATGGGTTAGTAAGTTTGCTTATGACACAAAGGTTGGCGGTATTGTGGATAGTAGATAGGTTACAGCGGGACATTGATAGGGTGCAAAACTGGGCTGAGAAGTGGCAGATGGAGTTCCACCCAGATTAGTTTGAAGTGATTCATTTTGGTAGGTCAAGTATGATGGCACAGTATAGTATTAATTGTATAACTCTTGGCAGTGTGCTGAATCAGTGGGATCTTGGGGTCCGAGTCCATAGGACGCTCAAAGCAGGTGCGTAGGTTTAACAAGACACTAACATGAGACTGGACAGTATATAGACATAGAGCCGGGACTTATATTTCAACAAGCCGGGACTCAACTTTCACTCCACACCAAGGTGGGGTCCATCTGTCGGGTAACGGCAGAACGGCCTGACTTACCCGACGGAGGCAAAGACAAGACAAGACAAATTCCCCCGCAGGGCAACGGCAGAACGGCCTGACTTACCGCGCGGAGAAGAGGACAAGACAAGACAGATCATCCCGCAGGGCAACGGCAGAACGGCCTGAATTACCCCACGGTGTGAGGACAGGAAGAGACCGAAGAACGCCAGACAGTTCTATCTCTGCATCGGGGTTGCTCCGAGTTGCAGTTACGGCCAGCAACCTTGGCTGGCCACGGAAACGACCGGATCCCTACCTAGCTCGGAGTGGCTGACGGTCATCCAGCTGGCCCGGGAAACGGCCGAATCCATACAGCAATGACAACTCTGACTACTGTCAGCAAGGCTCCAAGAAGCAATGGTTCTCCAACGCGGCCTAAACATGGCAAGTGACCGTTCTAGCCTTCCACCGGCCGTTGGTTCCCAGGGAATCATGACAAGACGACCCCCAGCCACACTCAATCCCAGGGCCACTTGTATTCCCAGTTCCAAGATGAGCATCAGGTGCTTATAATTAAGTCCAACCAAAACCAGGGACAGCTGGAAGACCCGGAGTTCGGAGTCCGCGGACCGGACCGTGAACCGGAATGCAAACTTTGGACAGACAGACGTGACAGACATATGCGTCTGCACAGTTTAGAGGGAACAGTGCTGACACCACGGAGCTTGATAAGAATTTGGTGATGGGAGGAAATTTGGAAATTGCCAAAGAATGGAAATTACAGTATGGCTTAATTCAACAAATGCAGAAGAAATGGAGGAATATGAGCTGAGTTTATTTTTCCAGAAAGATGGAATAAAGATTTCTCATGAAAAATGGAAAACTTGTAATTCGGCGCTCGAACTTTGGAGGTGGTATGCGTGCCAGATTATGGAGCGGCTACAGTCACTGTGCCCCAGCTGGAGCGAAGCATCAATTATTGCGAAATTACCAAGTTATTGTAAAGCTGCTTTTGTTTCAACAATGACCTTCCGGGGTAGAGAATAACCACCCTTCCTCAGATTTTTCGTGGTGCAGATGCAAGGATCTTGTGGATCGTTACATTAATACCCTAATCGTGGGAGTTAGAGCGGGATAATAATATCAAAATTGCCGGCGATGCGCACATCCGTCCATCCGGAGAAGAAAGGGGAAAGCACTTTTACAAGTTGAAATCAAAGCTATATACTATGGGTTAAAATCACTTCATCGATTGCTCATGTGAAAAAAAAAGTTGCAGTGAATGAGGTCCGCTAATGACAGGAGTTTTGATGGGCATGGATTATGTGTGTTGTTTCTGCACAGTTAATGTCTGACGTCACGAATGGAAAGACTATAATCAGTTCCAGTGACAAGTCTGCATGACCCAGGTTAAAATATCAACTGCTGTTAATACTGGACAGAAGATTGAGAGGAAGAGACAGCATTTTAAGGACTGACAGAAACACGAGCTGAAGGTCTGAAAGCGAGTGCTGATAAATCAGGTTGTCAGTAAACAGCTCTGGTTCCGCTAATTGTTTCAAGGAATCAGCTGATTTGCGAACAACCCCGTTTGAAAGAGACCCGCGTTCGCCACGATTCTAAAGTGGAATGTGAGTATTTTAATTAACAGGAATTCAAATCACATCAGCAGCTGCTGAAGACTGCTTGATGTCCTGTCTCCGGACTGGTAACCGAAAGGTACTTCCCAGACACCGATAAATCCAATTACTGTGTAACAAATAATCGCAAACACGAGGAAATCTGCAGATGCTGGAAATTCAAACAACATTTTGTGTGTGTTGTAACAAATAATCGGTTTGTCCAACGTCGTTAAGTAAGTTCAAACAAAGCTGATTTATCAAATTTCTTCTGCGTCTGCTGGGTAAAATACTTCCGCGATCAGATGTTGAGAATCCATCGCGCCTGGATGTTTCCGCACTTAATGTCGCTGAAGCACAGAATGACAGTCTTTTATAGAATAATCGGTTACCCATAACGAACCCAACTTGTACAGTGACAGGTGTTATTTACTGCTAATTAGCAATTATTTTGCTGCTTTAGCGAATCGGATCAGCAATGAGGACATAACATGCTTTAGTTTGTAAAAGTGTACGCAGCACCGGTCAAGAAGCCTCCAGAGACGGTCGGTACTGGGACTACAGTGCCAATGACGATGTTGTCAATAATGACAGGATATTATCTGAGTATCGCTGTTGGCTACAGTCGTCTGTAATCGTGTGATGTGTCCACCTCATCAAAGCCGATTCTACTCTAACATTGTGAGTCGAGTGTCTGCTCCAGCAGAAACTATTGTAGTATTCATTAAACAATAAAGTCAACACTGCCTTCTTGTTTCACTCTGATGACGCACCTTTAATATGACTCTCAATTACTTTGTTCCGGTGAAGTTTTCTGGTATGTTGTAGGAGTCAAAGTGGACAAACTGGAGTGAGTGGTAGAACAAGGGACCCTACGGAAAATCTAAGCAATTCTGGACAATATTTCTCACCCTCTGCTTGCCACCTTGGCTAAACAGATGTGCACTTTTAGGAACAGATTAAGGCAACTGCGCCGCTACAAAGAGCGCTTTATGAGGTATTCTTACCCTCTGTAATTAAGCTCTATAATCAGTTAACTGAGAGCCGGGTAAGTGATGACTCCCTCCAGTTAGACTGTTGAAGTTTTTTTTTAAATTCCCTCTACTTTTAATATTTACTTGTAATGCTGCGATGACACTGTAATTTATTTTGGATGTATAAAGTATTGCTGTATCTATCTTTTCACATTGACGTTACTGGTGCAAACCCTTAATATTTGCACTACTACTGAAGTAAGCCGCAAACAAAGATGTTAACAAATATGCAGCGGGAGATACAACACAGACCCCCGCATTATAGACTCTATCCTCCACTACTGCTGACAGCAAAAAAGAGGAAGCATTGTATCACCATAGGATTTAAGGGAAAGCAAATGTAGGTAATAATATGAACTATGTCACCTAATCAACAGATGACGTGAAAGCTGGATTTTAGAAAGTAATTGATTCAGGGAAGGAGATGAAGTGCTTGCTAAGTTACTAACCAGACAGGTACTGCGCAGTGGGACATCAATAAACTTGAATCAGAATCAGAATTAAGTTTAATATCTCCGGCATTTGTCGTGAGATGTGTTGACTTTGCGGCAGCAGTACAATTCAGTACACAATATAGGGAAAACAAGACTGTGAATTACAGTCATTATATATATAGGTGTAGGTAAACTCTATACTCGTGCAAAAATGAAAACCGGAAATTTAAAAACAGTGAGATAGTTTTCATGGGTTCAATATCCATTCAGCAATTTTATGGCGGGGGCAGAAGCTGTTCCTGAATCGTAGAGTGTGTGCCTTTACACTCAGGTCCCTCCTTCCAGATGGAAGCAATGACAGCATGGCATGACCGCGGTGTTGGGAATCATTAACGATGGATGCGGCCTTTTCGAGGTATCGCTCATTGAGCATGTCCTGGATACTACGAAGGCTGGTGCTCATGATGGATCTGACTAAGCCTACAACTCTCTGCAGAATACTTCGATCATATGCAGTAGCGACCTCCCCACCCATTAGGAGACGATGATGCAGTCAATTAGAATGCGCTTCGTGGTAGATCAGAAGAAATTTCTGAGTGTTATGATGACATACTAAATATCCTCAAACTCCTAATAAAATATTGCTGCTGACTTACCTTCTATTAGTGGCCTCAATATGTGGGGTTCAGGTTCGGATTTCAGGGATACTGACACCAAAGAACTTGGAATTGTTCACTCTAACCACTTCTGATCCCTCTATGAGGACTGGTGTGTGCACAGTAAAGCATCCGGATATATAAAGTGAGCCATCGCTGAAACATGCCGTTTGAGTTTAGACAGAGAAATATGCAGAAGCGGGGAGGAGTGGGTTGATGGGCTCTTGAAATTTCATGAAACATCAGATTGCAACAGGAATATTGGGCAAATTGAGGTACCATCCATTAGGAAGAATGTTAAGATCCAAGGAAAGATGCCGATGACGGAATGAGAATATAAAAAAAACCATTTCGGCCGTAGAAGTTGTGCAATTTCTCCTTTGCTTGGAATAAATAAGGCAGGGGAGAGATCTGAGAGGGATAGAAGAAATCTTGACGGATTCAATGTTAACGGAAAGAATCGGTTTCTCAACTGTATCAATAACACGAGGAACAGATTCACAGTGACGAAAAATTAACGCACAGAAGATGTGTAAGAAGCAAATCGTTATCATACCCAAGGAGGGAATGAGGTTGAAAAATTGGACCTTTGACCGTAGTGAGATTAGCGACGATCAAGACGGAGAAGGCGAAACTACTGTCATGTCTGCATAAGTTGCAGGGGTACAGGGAATTTGTGGGAGAATTGGGCAAAGTAGTTAGTTCGCACCCCCCAAGATAATCGAGAAAGTGAAAGTGTCTTTCTGAGTTCGAACAGTTCCACGATCATACAAATTGCCAACAGACGCACCTGAGAAAAGCTTTAAGGTGGTAGACAGAGACAAAATTCTCGAACAGAGGGGAAAGATAACGACTTGCCCAATCGAGTGTTTGGCCAGCATGTTAGAAGTTCTTTACGAATATGAGCAGTGGTTTGGGGAAATTAATTGTAGTACCTGCTCAATTGAATGGGTTATATATGTCCCTATAATAACAGTAACTGTTTCTCTGAACAGGATTGTGTTGGTGTTGTACTGGTGATCCCAGTAACTGTGAGAGCCCATAAAGCAGTCACGTATTTTGAGTAAATAGGCACCATTCTGAAACCACTATCAATAACTTAGGTTTTGTCTGTTCAATTGCCTGATATTACACCTGCTGAAATATCTGAGAGCCAGGGAACTTGGATTCAAGGTATATCACAAAGCACTGTAGCACAAAATGTCGAACCACTTTGTATGTGCATGAGAGTTAAATAGTTTACTATGCACAGTGATCCCCTCACGAGGATCTGTACGTCATGGATTCTATAAAGAGTCAAGATAAGGAGTCTCCACCCGAACGATCAACTGCCCATCTTCCTCCACAGATATTGCCTAACATGCCGAGTTCTGACTGCATCGTCTCAGTTGTTCATGGATTGAATCACAGGAGTTTCTGGGCTTATTCAAGGTCTAGGCAGGTTCCGCCGAATTCAGATCATTGCGTTGTTGATTTGGAAAGCAGCACATTGTTTTGCCAATTCATTGTCTACTCTCTGGCAATCTTGGCATACAACGCATAGTATATAGTTCTGCCTATGACAGACTGTGAGAGAAATGGTAGGAAGTCCATATTGATACCGCATGACATCTTGGAAGCATGCATCAACATCTGGAATTATGACATGGTAGCCATTGGAGAGACAGTTGCTGGAGGTGCAGCTGCTGACAGCTCAGTATTCTGCGGATCAGTTGATGGAGACGTGACAGAGCTGGAGGGATTAAATGAGGAGGGGTGGCGCTATTAGCCAGGGAAAATGCCACGGCAGTGTTCAGCCTGGACAATCTGGAGAACACGTTTATGAGGCCTTATGAGTGGAACTGTGAAATAAACATAGAACATAGAGATCTGCAGCACATTACAGGTCTTTCAGCCCATAATGAATCGACATGATATCTACTCTAGAAACTGCCTAGAATTTCCCTTCCGCATAGCTGTCTATTTTTCCAAACTCCATGTACCAATTAAGGGGCTCTTAAAAGATTCTATCGTATTTGCTACTACCACCGCTGCCAGCAGTGCATTCCACACACCCAGCACTGTGTGTGAAAATCTTATCCCTGACATCCCCTCGGTATCTATATCCAAGCACCTTAAAACAATGCCCCTGGTGTTAACCATTTCAGCCCTGGGAAAAGGCCTCTGCCTATCCACACGATCAATGCCCCTCATCATCTTATAGAACTCTATGTGGTCACCGCTCATCCTCTGTTGCTTCAAGGAGAAAAGGGCAAGTTCACTTAAACTATTCTGATAAGGCAAGCCCTCCGATCCAGAAAGCATCATCATCCATCTCCTCTGCACTCTCTCTATAATATCCACATTCTTCCTGTAGTGAAGTGGTCATAACTGAACACAGTTCTCCAAGTAAGGCCTTCTACAGCTTTAACCTTCCCATATGGCTCCTGAACTCAGTCTCAAGTTGATGAATACCAACACACCATACGCCCTCTTCACAACACTGTCAACTTGCATAGCAGCTGTAAGTGTCCTATAGCCACGGACCTCAAGATCTCTCTGATCCTCCACACTGCCAAGAGTTTTTTTTTTTAATTGATTTTTTTAATGCATTTCTACAACACTACAACAGAAAAAACCAAGAGCAAAATAAGAGACTAATACAAGAGATAAACATACAATGATAATATGATTCAAAATAATGATAAAAAAGCACCCAAAATAAAGTCGTGTAAAGTTAGTACCCACCTCCCCCCCGCAAAAAACTCCAGACCAACCACAGCAATATGTAGGAAATGTAAATCAGAACATTCAAACCCCCAAAACTGTAAATGAAAATAAGAACACAAGATAATAATACCTACTACCAAGAAAAAAAAGCTGAAAGTAAGGGACTGAAAAAAACAACTTAATCTAAAGAGAAGTTATGAAAATATTCAAGAAAAGGTCCCCACAACTTATGAAACTTTATGTCCGAATTAAGAAGTGAGTAGTGAATTTTTTCAAGGTCTAAACAGGACATAATATCATTAAGCCATCGAGCATGCGTGGGTGGGGCAACAACCCTCCACCTAAGAAGAATTAAACGTCTAGCCAGAAGAGAAGCAAAAGATAATGTTCGACGTTTAGTCGGACTCAAATGTATATCTGTCTCACCTAAGGAACCAAAAAGAGCAATCAGAGGGTTAGGTTCTAAGTGGCAATTCAGAGTATGGAATAAGGTTAGGAAAACATCTCTCCAAAATTTCTCTGGACTAGGGCAGGTCCAATACATATGAATAAGAGAAGCCTTGCCACTTTTGCACTTATCACAAAGAGGACTACTGTTAGAGTAAAATCGGGACAATTTAGACTTGGACATGTGAGCCCTATGTACAATCTTAAACTGTAAAAGACAGTGGCGAGCACAAAGAGAAGTTGAGTTAACTGACTTGAGAATTGAGTCCCAGACCACATCAGATAAGGAAATATTTAAGTCATGCTCCCAAGCCGTTTTAATTTTATCAAAGGGGACTAATTTATCACGAACAAAATATATTAAACCTTTATCCAATGGATTAATAGAAAGAAACAAGTCCACAGCATTTCTCTCAGGCATCTCAGTAAAGTTGGGTAATAAAGGGTTAATGAAGTGTCTGATTTGGAAGTACCTAAAAAAATGGGCATTAGGTAGATTAAATGTACCAGAGAGTTGTTGAAAAGATGCGAAATGATTATCAATGAAAAGATCTTCAAAATGCCTCATGCCCTTTCTATACCGATCATAAAATGTTAAATCATGCATAAAAAGTAAAAAAGATGATTATGTAAAATAGAACTACAAAGGGAAAACCATGGAAACCATTAAATTTTCTAAACTGGACCCATATTTGCAGAGTATGTCTAACAAGAGGATTAACAATTAGTCTAGGCAAACTACTAGGGAGTGCAGATCCAGGAAGTGCAGAAATTGAGAGATCCTTAGTTGAGTTCAACTCCATTGCCACCCATTTAGGGCAGTCAGACTGGCTATGGGAAAAGGACCAGAAGGTAAGACAATGAATATTAGCTGCCCAATAGTATAAGTATAAATGATAATTAGGTAAAGCCATGCAACCTTTTTTAGATTTTTGAAGGTAAGCTTTATTAAGTCTAGAACGCTTACCCTTCCATAGATAGGACAAAATAATAGGGTCTAAGGAATCAAAAAAGGTTTTAGAAATAAAAATTGGGATAGATTGAAATAAATATAAACATTTAGGGAGGATATACATTTTAATAACATTAACACAACCTACCAAAGACATAGATAAAGGTGAGCATTGTGACAAACTCTGTTTTGTAGAGTTCAGAAGATTGGCAAAATTTTCACAAAAAAGATCCTTAAAATTCCTTTTATCTGTAATACCAAGATAAGTAAATTGCTTATCGACTACTTTAAAGGGGAGGTCGCAAAATGCTAATGTTTGTGCTTCTTTATTAATTGGAAAAGGTTCACTCTTACGTAAGTTAAGTTTATAGCCAGAAAACTGGCTAAATTGATCAAGAAGTGACAGCATTGGGAGTAAGGATGTGGACCGATTTGAAAGAAAAAGAAATAAATCGTCAGCGTAAAGAGAAACTTTATGCTCAACAGCCTCCCTTCCCCCCCCCCCCCCCTCCAGATCCCCGTCAGTTCAGGACAGCTTCGAAATGCATCACCAGTGGCTCTACAGCCAAATCAAAATGGAAGGGACTTAAGGAGCATCCTTGACGGGTGCCACGTTTAAGGCTAAATGACTGGGATTGCTGAGAGTTAGTTAGAACAGAGGCAGTAGGACATAAATATAACAATTTAATCCAAGAGATAAAACTTTGACCGAGTTCAAATTTTTCTAGAGCCCAAAAGGTAATTCCACTCTAGATGATCAAACACCTTCTCCACATCAAGAGAAATAACGCATTCGGGAAAACCTATTGAAGGTGAGTATAAAATATTGAATAAATGCCGCATATCAAAAAAAGTGAAGACTATTTTAAATAAAACCGGTTTGGTCATCAGAAATAATAGAGGATATAACATTTTCTAATCTATGGGCCAAAACTTTGGCCAAAATTTTGACATCAACATTTAGCAAAGAGACCGGCACTCTGTTGGGTCTTTGCCCTTTTTGGGTAGAAGAATAATACATGCTTCATTAAATGAGGGTGGCTATTTGCCATAATTAAATGAATCAGATAATACTGAGAGTAACTGAGATGAAAGAAGTGAGGAAAATGATTTATAAAATTCTACGGGAAACCCATCAGGTCCAGGAGATTTGCCCGAGGACAGTGCTGAACTAGCAAAAGATACTTCTTCTAGTGATATAGGCTCATTAAGCTTTGCTTTAAAATCAGATGAAAGCGAAGGGATATTCAAGCTATTTGAAAAAGGTCAACAGAAATATTATCATTTAGGGATTCGGAGGAATAAAGCCGAGAATAAAAATTCTTAAATAGGTCATCAATTTCAGAATGATTTGATGTAATATCCCCATTCTCCTTCCGAATCTTTGTAATATGTTGCTTAACTTTAGAACGTCTTAACTGATTAACTAGAAACTTGCCAGATTTATCACCATGAATATAAAAGTGACTCTTACTTTCAAGGAGTTGACGTTCAACTGGTTGAGTAGAGAGAAGGTCAATTTTAGCTTGGAGTTCTACACGCTTCTTGTACTATTTGGAGTTATTAGTCTGGGCATATAGTTGATCTAATACTTTAATCTGATTAATCAAATCTAATCGCTCTAAATGGGACTTCCTATTAAGATTCTCTGCATATGAAATTATTGGACCCTTCAAATATGCTTTCATAGCATCCCAGACAATCTGGGATGAAATTTCAGATAATGTATTGGGGTTTAGGAAAAACTTATCTGATTCTTAATAAATTTTACAAAATCATCATCCATA